>NC_068296.1:2252476-2327476 GCF_025860055.1 Xyrauchen texanus | reverse complement strand
CTGTCTATCCATCCATCCATCCATCCATCCATCCATCCATCCATCCATCCAAGTCAAGTCAATTTTATTTGTATAGCGCCTTTCCCAACAAACATCGTTTCAAAGCAGCTTTACAGAAGATCAGGCATTAACAGACGATAAAACTGTAATGTCTATAATGTCGATGAATCATCATTGTGTAATTAGATAAAATACGATTGTTAAACATGTTTAAAAATAAGTAATTAAATAATAATTGTATTAGTAACCCCAGGTAGCAAGCTGAAAGTGACTGTGGCAAGGAACACAAAACTCCATAAGATGTTGATTAATGGAGAAAAATTACCTTGGGAGAAGATCCATCCATCCATCCATCCATCCATCCATCCATCCATCCACCCACCCATCTGTCAAATCCATCCATCTGCCTGTCCACCCATCCATCCATCCATCCATCCATCCACCCATTCATCTCTCCATCCATCCATCCACTCACCCACCTGTGCATCCGTCCATCCATCCATCCGTACACCCTCCCACCTGTCTGTCCATCCATCCATCCATCCATCCATCCACCCACCCATCCACCCGTCTGTCCATCCGTACACCCTCCCACCTGTCTGTCCATCCATCCATCCACTCATCCATTCATCATCCACCCATCCATCCACCCACCCATCCACCCGTCTGTCCATCCGTACACCCTCCCACCTGTCTGTCCATCCATCCATCCACTTATCCATCCACCCACCCGTCTGTGCATCCATCCATCCGCCCATCCATCCATCCATACATCATCCATCCTCCCACCCACCCACCCATCCATCCACCAGTCCGCCCGTCCATCCATCCACCAGTCCGCCCGTCCATCCATCCACCATCCATCCGCCCAGCCATATAACTGAGTTTAAGCCATAGGAGTTCTTTTATGTCTATTTCTGATTGTAAGCTCTTCTCATTCCTCCCATTGGGAAAGACTGGGAATGTTGATGAGCTTTGTAGACAGCTTCATTACATTTCCAAAGCTCACAGTACTGTCATCAGTGACATTGAGTTTATTAAATTCTACAACACTAACTTATCCTTGTTTGTTATAGTCAGTAACCAATGATACTGATGACTGTGTGTCTCTCTCATCTCAGAGGAACTCTTTAACTAGTGATTTATCACCGCTAATTACCATCTGAGAGTGAACAGATGTTTTTTATTTCCATTGTGCCATTAAAGAATCTGGAATGCCACCATAACAACCAGTTGTTGAAGAAGTGTTGAGAGAACTTTCACTTGGACACAAATTAGCCTGAGTATTCTGATAGATATATTACAGATTCTGTTTCAGCATGCAGTGCTTTTGAACACAAATTAAGACAGTAGTTATCCGTAATTTAACATAGTTAGTATAGCAAAATAAACAGCCTTACAACAGAAGAGAAAATGCTTTCCTGTATCTTTTGTTGTTGACATCAAAGTCCAATCAAACTCTGTGGTTTCTGTGGCATTTTCATTTGTCACTTGGTACAAATTAGTTAAATAATAAATTAAACAAGATATTCAAGGTCATTCCGATTCTGGTTCTTTTAACGGTTCCATTAATTATTAGTTTGAGGAAGAATTATTTGGAGGTAAAAACGCAATTCGTATCGCATTTACTCCCCACAGCAGCCTGCTGCCAATCGATGAGAAATGAGAAATAAATGTAAAATGATTCTTGTAAAAGGCGTATTTATATAGACGTTTAGAGGAATAAATGTAATCCAATATTTGCTCCTAACAGTATATTAAATACAAATACAAAAATTTAATTATAATATGAAAACATATTTAATTTATTAATTTATTCTTTTATAAAATTATGTACTTAACCTTAATTTTCACTCTACTACATAAAAAAACCTGGCATTCCTAGTTAGTTTGAAGTTAATAAATAAATTAATAGCATTGAATAAAAATGTATGAAAAGTTACAAAATTGTCACGTGCACGACCGCGTTAAACAGAGACTTGCGAAGGCTAGTTGACAGCCGCGATGACATCACTTGCTTCGCGCGAACCCTTGCGGAAAAGCAAATATGTAAAGTATTAACCAGACTTGGTACGTTCATCTCTCCATATCGGCAGAAAAATGCACGCGCGGGAATTGTAAACGGCATGAAAATCAGACAGTTGTGGTATTTTTTTATTTATTATTTAAATAACCGGTTCAGACCAATATCTGTACTTTTTATTTTAGGAAACTTTTACTTCACTACATTTAAAAGAGTAAAATATTTTTACTCCAATATTTATTTATATATATATATATATATATATATATATATATATATATATATATATATATATATATATATATATATATATATAAACATGCCACTCCTCTGTAGTTTGACATTAATAAATAAATGAATATTTTAGTACGTTCTTCCATCCGCATCAGCGGGAAAATGCATGCTGGGAAATAATTAAGGGTCTCGAAAGTCATGAAAATCATACTGTTGTGGTATATTTTTTATGTATTATTTAGCTAACCGGTTCAGAACATTATCTGTACTATTTATTGTAGGAAACCTTAACTTTTTTACTTTATCCATAAAAAAAAAAGAAAGAAAAATAGAAAAAAACATGCCATTCCATGGTACTTTGAAGTGGATAACAAAATAAATTAATAGCGCTACATAAAAATGGACAAAAATCTACAAAATTAGGACGTAAAAGACTGTGCAAAATGGAGCCTTGCAGAGTATACGCGACAGGCGCGATAAAACACTTTCTGAGACACGCATGAGAACAATGGCGACCAAGCAGAGACATGGGAGTGGTGGTGGCGTAGTGGCTAAAGCACAGGGCTGTTAATCAGGAGGTTGCTGGTTCGATCCCCACAGTCACCACCATTGTGTCCTTGAGTAAGGCACTTAACTCCAGGTTGCTCCGGGGGGATTGTCCCTGTAATTCACTTTGGATAAAAGCATCTGCCAAATGCATAAATGTAAGTAAATGTAAATAAATGCAACATCAAGTATTAACCAGACTTTAGATTATTTAGTGCGGTCTTCTGTCCGCATCGGCGGAAAAATATACGTTAGGGAAACATTAACTGTTCAACGTTAAAAAAATGTACCAGTTCGGAAACAAATCTGTGTCATGGAGCACTAAACACTTAAACACGATTCCTTTTAGGAATTAATTAAGTAAAAACACAATGGTGTTTTTGATAGCAACGCCCACAACACAGGTGGTAGAGAGATTTTTTTAGCCTGTTTGGATGTGAAAATAGGTGCAAGTGATTGATGAGACGTGTGAGCATGCCATCTCTCTCTCTCCCTGGCTGGTTTATTGGTAGGCTGCTTTAGTTGCAGTAATCTCAAGCAGATGGCCGTTTGTTTGAAGTCCCTGCAGATGGACATCAGTGTTCTGCTCTTCAGCACCTGAGCCGTACGAGATCCAGACGCCACACAGAGTCCAAACCTGCCAAAAGAACTCGATAACCATCCTGCAAAATGACCAAAATAACAAATTCTGAAGGATGAGTCAAAACTGCTATATTGCAGTTACAGTATCTGAAAGAATCATGTCAGCCATGATAAAAGATCTAATCAAACTTAACCTTGCTACATGACTAACTTGTTCTGTTAAATATAATCATGATTGGCCACTTTAACTAGAAGTCCAACATTTGCATAACAGGAAGGCTTGTCCAGATATATAGTGCGTTCAGAAAGTGCATTCATTTTTTTCACATTTTGTTCTGTTGCAGCCTTATGCTTAAATGCTTTAACTAATGTTTTCCCCACATCAATCTACACTCTATTCCCCATAATGACAAAACAAGAATCTTTGATAACTTTGCAAATGTATTAAAAAGAAAAAACTGAAATATCGCATTGACATAAGTATTCAGACCCTTAACTCATTACTAAGTTGAAGCACCTTTGGCAGCGATTACAGCCTCAAGTATTTTTGGATATGACGTCATGACAACAAAGTTATAATATTGGAAATATCTTTACACAGATAATGTTAGTAAGTGATTTCAAATGTTTAAGTTTTGTGCCCATACTTTTAAACATTGACAATTGTAATGTTTATGGACTGGGCCCATTCACTTCTATTGGAAGTGCCACACTGGAAGCAAAATGTTTGCTTTCGTTTTGCGCATTTGTGCATATTGGTGTCAGTAAATCGTTTTTGGAATTGAAATAAAGTTTTGAGATCTGTAAGTGCTTTTTGATAGTAGTTTTATAGTACATAATCTCCTTTACATCAAATAGTGATAGACCTATATATCAGCCAGGCCGATTAATCGACCGATATTTTGCTATTTTGCGATTATCAGCATCGGTCGATAACCGTGTTCGCCGATAAACAGAAATGTTAACTTTTCCTTGTGTCAGTTTCAAAATCGATCAATAGAGTCATCAATGGATAGTCAACACCCTCTTCAAGTCTATGCAAATTTGAGTAAATATTGCATAAATTAAGTGTTTGTTTCACTTTAGAAACTGTGTGTACATCTGATATGCCGTTGTTAAATTGTATTATTTTTATTAACATTAATATCAGCCGTTCTGCTGTCTAGATATCGTATTAGCATCGTCTATTGAAAAAACCCATCTTGGTCGACCACTTACCTCAAAAGATCAAGGACAGTTTGATTCCTCATGTTGTGACCCGTTTAGGTTATCACACCTTGGCTTATTCTCATCTGATTTTGCCTGTAGTGCAACAGTTAAAGTGTCATTTCATACTCCAGAAAGCATGAAGGATACTGCCACGGACATGGCCATGACTTTCCAGCCCGTATCTCAGCCAAATATCTCACAGATGAGCGCCAACTGCATCAAACGTTTTATCTGCCCTTCACGGTTATGCTAAGATGTTTTAAATGATTAGTCTGCACGATTGGCGTTGCTGTTTGCTTTGTGTGGTGTCATATGCCACTGCGCTCTGTGAATATCACATAGAAATGTAACCTGTGTGCTTCAGTGGAGCATGATTCATTTAATGCTGAGACGTGACATAAAAGTCTCATTTCATCGGCTGAGCGGACACTAGGGTGCACTTGGCAGGAAAAAGGCCATTGTGACTCGCTAATGGTGTATTAACTTTTTCCTGTTGGGAAAGTGGTGAAGGACCTATAGAGAGAAATTCGGAGTTTCAGAGAAAGTACTTTGTTACGTTTCACTTAATTATCAATTAATATCCTTTTAAGAGTAGAAAAAAATGATAAAATGGACACAAATGAGAGAGTGGTTGGCCTACAGTAATATAGCTATAATATGAACGTGGATAGCGTAGATCTTTGAAATCTTGAAATCTCTGACTTTTGATTGCAGACTCTTGGCAGATCTGAGCACAGTTTGAGACATTGTTGGGATCTTTTCTGAAACTATATTTCTCAGGAGAAACATCTGAGAAGCAGGCACTTAGGTAAAGGTCTATTTAATCTCATTTTGATCTCATCTTAATCTCATTTCTGCATAGGAGAAACCATTATGATATTAAAGAGATCTCATTTGGTGTTTTCCGTTCTTAAGGGTAAGAACAGTCCATCAGCTGGCAACCAGCTGGAATGTTAAAAGTTGCCTTTACACCTGTTGTTTTAGAAAGAACCAGGTCATGTTTGTACAGGTGGTGCCACTCTTAAATTTTGGAGTACTGGGTTTCTCTGTGCTTGGATACATACAATTATGCATTCACAGTCCATAATATTGTTTTAGTACAACATTGATATTCTAAAAAATATAGAAATTCGATTTTGGTGGGATAGTGTGGTTGGCAATGTTCACCCTAATTTTTGTCCTATTTCGATTGGGGAAACCCACGTTCTCTGTTCCATTCCTTACTAAGGATTTTATAAAAATCATCTAATTGTGCCAGGCTCTGGGTTACAAAGGTTGGGTGTTCAAGCCCCAGCACTGCCAGGATACCATTGTTGGGCCCTTGAGCAAGGCCCTTGACCCTATCTGCTCCAGGGGCGCTGTTTCATGGCTGACCCTGCGCTCTGACCCCAGCTTAGTTGGGATATGCGAAAAACAACTGCATTTAATTGGCTCTGTACCTGTACTTGGCACAATAACAATAAAGTTGAAAAAAAAAAAAAAAAAAACTAAACTGGCTTTGCCTTTACCTTTATGCATTTGGCAGACGCTTTTATCCAAAGCGACTTACAGTGCAATTACAATTATTACAGGGACAATCCCCCCCGGAACAACTTGGAGTTAAGTGACTTGCTCAAGGACACAATGGTGGTGGCCATGGGGTTAACCTTCTGATTAACCTTCTGATTAACAGCCCTGTGCTTTAGCCACTACGCCACCACCAGCTTTGCTTAAATTGGGTCGTTTTGTGCCAAAGTTGGAGTGCCTATAACTCAAGAAGATTTAAAACTGCAAACTTTCAACACTATTAGTACTCCAGACCTTTGTTTTGTTGGACAAGAAAAAACTAACTTCATACCATGTGACCCACACTTGGTTTTCGACCATTGAAAATGGGTCAAATTTAACAATTTACGCATGGAGCCACGTTGAGAGACCCATATCTCTAGAATTGAACCATATTGGCCATTAAAAATGAAGTTACAAAATGGAAAGTTTGTTCTGAACCACAATCTAAAAGTATATTAATATATATTTAACACTCCTGCAGTTATAGGCTCTCCAACTTTGGAAAAACATCACAAAAATGAGCTTTTTCCCATATTTGGATTCACACCGTTGGCATATAATGCAGCAAGAGCTGCTGAAGTCAACTGATTTTGGTAATAGATTTACCAATCTCTATGTAAAAAATAAAATAATAGCACAGACACCTTTCTAAGATTATTTTTTCGACCTGTAGTTTTGCTCCAAAATCATAGGCGGAAATTTTCATTTTGACCCATCTCTACATAATAATAGATTACTCTGTAAATACTCATCCATGGAAAGTATTATTAGTTTGCCTTTCATCATTATTTGTTTATTGTTCTTTTGTAAAAGTATTAACAAAATCAACAATTTCAGCTGGGGAGGTTTCTGAAATATGGTTGGTTGATTTTGAGTGTATGTTTATAGCTATGGAGAGTTTTGTATCACTAGGAAGACAGACAGTAGTTTCTCACTTTTATTACATCTTTTCAAGTACCCTTTTCACTCTGTCTCTACATCTTTCCATCTCACTCTTTCAAAGAGGGTAATGAGAGTGCTTTACAGTGAACATGTTGAACTTATCACACTCACATCTGTATCCTGAGTGACATCTGAGACTGTCCATTAATCATCCTTTCTCCTTCATACACACACACACAAACACAGTTGCATAAACGCACAGCATGGTGTCCGCTGCATGTTATGTTTGGTCATCAGAAGTCACCATTAACCATTTCATACAAGAGGAGAGGATGAGATGCAGGCCCGTGCTTTTAAGGACACATACAAATGCTGATTGATAGAGATAACTGGGCACTAGGATTCTAGGAGGCGTATTATCTCACCATTCACTCTCTAGCACACAACACCTAAACACACAAAGCTAATGTACTTAGCTATCACACACACACACACTTGATTGGAAATACACACTAGCTGTGTCTAAAACCAAAAGCTTGTGCCTTGCTGTCAGTCAATGACTTGCCAGACTTTGTTTTTGTATGAAGGCGCCTTTTAAGGAAACTAGCTTCATAATCTTCCAACTATCTTCCAACTCATTCATAATTGCAAATTAACTAATGTATAGCCAATTCAAGTGAGTTATGAAACATAAACACTCTTTAATGACTACAATGCTTATGTCTCGGTAAGAATGCAATCATAATTGGAAAAAACAAAGATATTTATGTCTACTTTAAATTAGCCATATGTATTTATTCTTTACTCAAATCGCAGACTTGCGAGCGCAGAATAGCTTGAGAGCGTGAACAGTGCCCGCTCACTTTTCCATCCTTCTTGGTTCAAGAAGTATTTTTCACAATAATGTTTTCCCATAGGGATTTCATAACATCCTTTTTAAAAGCGTTGTCACGAACCAAACCAACCAGCTCCGACGTGAATCGCAACAGCACAAACTTTGATTTGAAGCAAAATATTTAAATATTGGACAAAAAGACGAAGATACAAGACTGTATAATATAAAACTATTGATTTAAAGTTGTTGATTATCAGTGTGAACTGTCCTAATCGACCTGCTCTGAGCAAGATTTAAGGGTCTCCTTCATGGGAGGCGGGTGCGCTAACAAGGAGGCTAAAGGCTACAGCCTCAAATGTCAGTCGCTAGTGCGCTGCTTGAGGTCATGGGAGATAGGTTTACACACTGCACAGCCACCTACCAGCTAGCTACTGTCACATCACTATAGAATACAATTTTATAAGTTTTATAAGTTATCGTTAATAATCATTTCCCCTATGGAGAAAGCAAATGGGATTTTAACTTCCGGAACCAGACTGTCGCGTTAGTATTTAGTTGATAAAGTGTTGTAGGCTACGTCCACATTGATCGGATACATTTGAAAACTGTGTTTTAGTTTTCTAAACGTTTTCTGTCCACAATGCCATTTTCAAGCATTTTTAAAAGTTTCTCATCCATACTGAAATGTATTAAAAACTTACCGCTCATGTGAAAAATCGCTGTTCCAAGTGCGGTCTGAAAAGCAATTGTCTTTGTGTTTCAAATACGAACAGCAGTTCTGAATAAACTTCCCGTCACCTTTAAAGGAATGCATTGTGAAGGTCGTATAAAGTAACATTAATCTTAACAATGGTGCTACAAAATGGGCCACCATTTTTTTTTTTACAGTTTTTACTTACCTCATCATTACTTACCACATCATTACCCAGGGCGGCTGTGGCTCAGGTGATAGAGCGGGTTGTCCACTGATTGCATGGTTGTCCTTGGGCAAGACACTGAACCCCAAGTTGCTCCCAATGGCAGGCTAGCACCTTGCATGGCAGCTCTGCCATCATTGGTGTATGAATGTGTGAATGAGACGCAGTGTAAAGCGTTTTGAATACCACTAAGGTTAAAAAGGCGCTATGTAAGTGCAGACCATTTTCTTAATCATTTAATTGTATTTCTCTGTATGTTGACTGTGAAGGCAGTATTTATCAGGATTCTGACACATATTGGAGCCCATCCAGTGACCTTTCTTGTGTTACTTCCTCTCTAGAACATTGCAGACCAAATTGAATTTATCTTTTCTTGAAACTTAAAACTTTCAGAGATGACACTCTACATGTGTTACTTTAAAAGTATATCAGACCAGACTGTATGGATATCACTTCAAGAATGTTGAGGAGAGACCTTAACCCGACTAATTAACCCATCCATCTTCAGAGCCCCACTCAAATGCTGAGATAACTGACTAGAGCCACCCCACATACTGTTTACGTCCTCTAAAAATAAAAGATTGGCCGTAGATATGCTAACCTGCCATGTGCCAGTGGGAAAAGACACACTGAAGACACAGAGACTTCCAATTAAGACATCCAATCAGCAGCCAGTGAAAGACTGTCGACACAGTCTTCTCATCTAAAGGCCTTTAAGATAATGGAAGAGCAATGTGTGTGTATATATACAGTATGTGCATATTTATGACCCGCACCTCACGGGAGTGATGTAGTGCAGAGTAGATTTCAGTGGCTTTATCACTTCCTGGAACATCTTAATTTGATCTTTATTAATTATTTAAATTGTATACATTTTCACAGGCTTTCTCATTCATCTTATATTAGCAAGTTGAAAAATTAAAAAGGTCTATAAACTCTCTGAGCAGATTGATAGACTGGACCAGAACTATTCAAATTGTCCGACTCCATCGTTATACAATGAAAGAGTTTTCTTGCATGCAGAATATAAACTTTTCTCCACCAACCATGCAGAGCAGCTCTTGCTTAAATCAAGACTAAATATATGAGTTCATGGACAAGCCAGGTATAGCACTTGCTCTGCAAAGACTTCAAACTGCAAAATAGTTATCTCAGCAGGAATTATTACATTAGACCCTCAGGCAATTAACAATCAATTTAAACTAATATATATATGGCTTCGCTATATGCAACACATAATTTTATGTTATTTAAACCAACTGTACTCAGTTCAGGAGACTCTGCGCTGTCAGTAAAGGGTTAAACTTTCGATGCACGGGGTCATGTGATCAAGCAATATGGCGTCGATCAATATATATATTTTTTAAATTTAGACATCTCTCAAATCAATAGCAAATCAAACCGGATGAACCTATTTGTTTAACTGAAATGATGCAAGCTATCCCAGATGCAGAGTGGAAAATTCTCAGGTCCAGATGGATTCCCTGTAGAGTTCTTTAAAAAGTTTTATTCTCACGTCTCCCCACTGCTTGTTTCAGTTTTTGAAGATTCTCTGAATAATGGTACTCCACCTGTGCTACATCAGGCCTCAACCTCTCTTCTTTTAAAAAGTGATAATGATCCTACAGACTGTTGGTCCTATCGTCCAGTTTCACTCCTCAACGTAGATGTAAGGATTCTGGCTAAAGTCCTTTCTTTAAGGTTAGAAACTGTTATACAAGACATTGTTCATTCAGACCAAACAGGCTATGTAAAAAATAGAAGGGTTTTTTAACCTCAGGAGGATGATGAACAGAATTTACACATCATCTGATTTGAATACACCAGAAGTACTGGTTTCACTTGATACTGAAAAGGCCTTTGATTGCATTGAATGCGACTATTTTAGGAAATATTTGGGTTCTGTGAAAAAATTGTGTCTTGGGTCAAACTTATATTCTTCTCCCTTGTCGTCTGTTAAAATAAACAGCATAAGCTCTGATTATTACCCTCTTTATCATGGCACCAGGCAGGGATGTCCCCTGTCCCCACTTTTGTTTACCATCGCCATTGAGCCTCTTGCAATCTCTTTTTGTACTGATCATAGGGTGAAGGGTAGTTTTAGTGATGAAAGGGAACAGAAAATATCTCTTTATGCTGATGATATTGTATTATTCATAACAAATACGGTAGCCTGTTGTAAGACCCTCACGGGAAGGAGGACACAGGAAGCGAGGTTGGGAACTAAAGGTATGCTTTTAATTGCCGTTTTCTCTTTCACAGCTTAACAATAAACACAACAGTATACAAGCGCGCTGGGTTGGCTTGTTGGGCTCTCTCTCCCCACTGGAGGCTCTGTGTCTGCTTTTTATGCCGCTCTCCTCGTGCTCACTGAAATTAGAGACAGGTGTTAGACATAATTTAGCTCAGGTGTAAGCGCCCTTACCACTTTCCTCTCCCGGACGGGCGCTTGACCACGCCCCTGCTGCCACACCTGTCTTAAATAGTTTTTTTTCCCATTAATTCCCCTGCTAGATCTCTTCCGGCATCATTTTTCCCATTTAAACTAGCCTCAAGTAGGTTTTGAAATCTTGGAGTAATTGTCACCTGAAAACATGTTGATCTCTTCAAGCATAGTTTTATTCCTCTTTTAGACAAAACTAAGCAAGAACTTACCAGGTGGACCTCACTCCCACTTTCACTTGCCGGTAGAATTAATGCCATAATAATGAATGTCCTTCCCAAATTTCTATTTTTATTTAAAAGTATTTATGCCCAAATCATTCTTTAAGACTTTAGATCAATTGGTATCTTATTTTATTTGGAATAAGGGCCCTGTTAGAATTCAGAAAGTAATTCTTCATCAACCTAAGAGACTAGATGGGTTTGCACCCCCAAACTTTATGGTCTACTACTGGGCAGCCAATATTCATGGTATTTTATTTTGGAGCCAGTCACATTATGGACTGTCAATGGGTTCCTGCATGGGTTGACATGTAATGTGACTCTTGTAGGCATGTCTCCCTGCGTGCACTGGTATGTTCTCCTCTACCACTTACATTTTCTCACCATTCATCTAACTCTTTGGTATTACATTCTTTGAAAACACAAATTGGTCACAATTTAGAAAGCATTTTGGCTTTCAGTCGACATCTGGCATGTCTCTTATTTATAAAAATCCTTCCTTTTTACACTCTATGATTGATGGATCCTTTGCCCGGTGGTTTAAAAGTGGCATTATAAATATTAATTATCTTTTTAATACTTCACAATACATTTGCTACTTTTTTATATTTATTAGAAAAATACAACCTTCCTAAAACTCACTTCTTTCGATATCAAACTATCTATGGCCTTCTGCTTGATAATTGCCAAAAGGCTTATCCTGCTGAATTGGAAAAAGCCTTCAGCACCCCACTATACTGCACAGGGTGCATGATGCAGTTCTTCTAAATAAAAAAATAGATTCACTATGCTTGGCACACAGAATTTATTTTTAGCACATGGTAACCATTTTTATCATACTTTAAGGAACAGCTAAATAGATATTTCATTTACCAATCCCTCCTTAATCACATGGACCTTGGTGCCCCATTCCCTCCCCCCGGCTTACTGATTAATGGTGAGCGCAAGAGAAACAGCATGTTTATTTCTGTTTTGTTTTTTTTGTCAGTTGAGAAGGTACTGTATCTTTGAATAGGTATTGTATCTAAAAGGTGTCTAGGTGGAGCTACAATTTTGATCATTGCACTTATTGTACTTTATATTTGATATTTTATTATTTTAATTGTCTGTTTGTCTTGTTGCAAACACATATCTTCCAGTGATATTTTGTTTGAGAGTAAACAATATCTCTGTTGAAATGTCATGTACATGTTTTTTTTAAAGCAACAATAAAAGAGTTTAAGTACTAGATCCATGTGAATTCAAGTCAGGCACGTATGGCCGAAACACGCTTGTATAATCTTACAGACCACACGGAGAGTCAGCGCCACTCTGATGCCACACGCGCGTCTAACACACTCAGGCATGCTGGGAAACTAGGCCAGGGTGAGACCCACAGCTCTTTCTGCACTTATGTTCATGTGTCAGTGTTATTGTTGGTAATGACAACTAAAACAGAAACTAAATAAAAACATTTTCGTCAACAGAATCAAAATTAAAGGGATTTTTTTTCCCAACATCAGGCACATTTTGCACACTGGATATTTAGAAAGTTAAGTAATTTTTTGTCATTGTTGTTTTTTATTTGAAAGTCATGAAATTCATTGTCATTTCCAGCACACCTCAGATTCTGTATTGTGTTTAACATAATTCAAGTTTTGAAATAAAATGGACGAGTCCTTTGTTTTTTCTAAAGCAAAATTCATAGATATTATTTGATGTATCCTAAATGCACACAATTATATATTTTTTTATTTATTTTAATTTAAATGATTCTTTTTCTCTAGACTGTCATTTAAGGGTTAAACATCATGTGACACAAAAGCATGCCGTGAATTTACTTTTCTAAAGAGGAGAGTCTCTAGTTTCATTTGATATGATGCTATAAAAAATCCCTGATAAACATGATGTCCACACATGTGGACACTGGCACTGCATTTCCTCAAAAGTAGAAAAAAACATGTTCGTAATTTTGAATATCTGCAGCCTGAAACTAAACTTTAAATAGGAAGTTTGGATTGAATCCATTAAGCTCCATAGAGAGCTATAGGATGCTCCCTTGCTCCCTATTTAGTGAATGACTTAACCTCCAGTGTGCTGTCTGTCTGCACTGGTCTCAGAACAGTTATAGAGAGCTATAGGATGCTCCCTTGCTCCCTATTTAGTGCATGACTTAACCTCCAGTGTGCTGTCTGTCTGCACTGGTCTCAGAACAGTTATAGAGAGCTATAGGATGCTCCCTTGCTCCCTATTTAGTGCATGACTTAACCTCCAGTGTGCTGTCTGTCTGCACTGGTCTCAGAACAGTTATAGGAGAGCTATAGGATGCTCCCTTGCTCCCTATTTAGTGCATGACTTAACCTCCAGTGTGCTGTCTGTCTGCACTGGTCTCAGAACAGTTATAGGAGAGCTATAGGATGCTCCCTTGCTCCCTATTTAGTGCATGACTTAACCTCCAGTGTGCTGTCTGTCTGCACTGGTCTCAGAACAGTTATAGGAGAGCTATAGGATGCTCCCTTGCTCCCTATTTAGTGCATGACTTAACCTCCAGTGTGCTGTCTGTCTGCACTGGTCTCAGAACAGTTTGAAATGCACCTTATTTTCATCCTAACTCCATATAAAGCCTCTGAAAGCAAATGTTTTCAGTTGTTGGATGCATCTATTGATTCTCAATGTGATAATGCACAGTAAATATAGGTTATTTAAAGTGAAACTGAGCATACAGTCCACAAATGTGGTCATTGTGTTTTAACAGTGTGCCGTTTTGCGTTAAATCACTCAAATAAAAAAAGGCATATTGTATGACACTAGAGACTGTAATCGTTTGACTCAAACAGATTTCAAAGCAAAAAAATGTATAAGGTTTCTTACCAGATGTAGTTTTTTTGGCATTGCTCCCAAACACAAACTCCTCTGTGATCGACGCCATATTGCTTGATCACATGTCCCTGTGCATCGAAAGTTTAACCCTTTACTGACAGCGCAGAATCTCCTGAACTGAGAACAGTCGGTTTAAATAACATTAAATTATGTGTTGCATATAGCGAAGCCAAAACGTCATGTCCACGCATGTGGACGTGTGGTCTCAATAGGTTAAATACTAAAAATTTAAATCAAAACTTGAAGATTTGAAAACATAAACTAAACGAATGATCATAGAGTGAAAGCTAAAAACTAAATAACAGCAATACATTTAAAATAAAATAGAAATGACAACTTAATTAAACCACGAAAGCTATGATAACCCTGTTGTGTCTGTGTATTTGAGAAAGTATATAATGAATATCACACAAAATTGTTTGGACATCCATGATTCATTGGAGAAAAACAATATCTTGTCAAATAGCTTGCGAGAGATGAACGAGAGTGAGCAAACCAACCAAAGGGAAACTCCAGTTGCCCGAAAGCGTGCAGTGAAGGCCGGTGAGGACGTCCAATCCAAATACACGCTGGTTCAGGTAAACACTCCGAGCTTTTTGCTCTCGCCGCCAGAGCGGGCCACGTCCAAACCCAACCCAGTTATCTGAACCTACTTGCACTTCAAACACGAATCCAGACCCATCTGCTATGATCTACCACCATTCCTCTGACATCCCAAACATGCTGGTGTCTTCCTCACTCTGCTCTCTTAATGACCTGCAATGCTGCATTACGTTTGAAAACCTGTCTCACTGCCTTCATGCAAGTGTCGTAGGGGCTGAAGTCATTAACGGATGCTTTTATCAAAGGGAACTTACAGGGACAATCCCCCTGAAACAACCAAGAGTTAAGTATCTCCCTCAAGGGCATAATCTGTCATGCTCGCCCCATGTGGGATTCGAACCTGTAACCTTGTGATTGCCCGTCTTAATCTTTTAACCGTTGCTTAATTTAATATGCATCCCTCCACATAGGGCAGAACCGACGTGAGTCATTATTACTTTTAAACATGAACCCTGTTGTAATTTATCTTGGAAGGCCCAAAAGGAATAATAACTTTCTTGGTTACAGTATAAAGCTCTGTGTTTGTCCTGGGATATGGCGCCGTTTTACATACTAAACCTCGGAAGCACAGAGACCTGGCTAAAGTAGCTCGGTATCAAAGTGGTAACTTGTTTTCTTGACAATGTCGGTCCCATATGGGCCGGTACCAAGTCTCCTTTTCATGGTTTGTATTTGGTCGTCTTAATTGCTGTGGAGTTTTCCGTGGTGGCGAGGTGTAGGTTTGGTGTTTAGGTAGAAGGCTTTTGGCTGAACTTATTTTGGTGCAGTATGCTAATGCTAAACAGAGCCTGTGATTGCCATTATAGTATTTTAGGAAAGGTCATAGAGTAATGGAAATGTTTGGCTTTCGGCCGCAGGGTACACTGCACGTGTGTGTGTGTGTGTGTGTGTTTGCATGGCAGACTGTTCTGTGTTGAGAGATGAAGGTATTGAATAACAGTTCTCAGGAGTCTGGCTGGTTATTAATATGGTTATTAAGCCGAAACATCCAGTATATCAGCTTGCCAAAACTCATCTTCAGATGGGGCTTATACCCATAGAGCGAGGTCAAATATGCCACAGATACCAGCATATATTGCCTCAAACAACAATAATGTGTAATATCAGATTTTGCGGTTATGACAAAGCAACAAAATAAATACCAGAAACCCAAGAAAAACAGTCAGCGTGTGATTTATCAATATTTATCTAATGTTTTATTCATACAGTTTTATAATTACAAGGATGCTTAGCAAGTGTTACTTGGCAAAAAAAATAAAAATAAATTTTTTTAGCAGAGGATTTTTTCTTTGTAAGTTTGACAGTTGGCTTGTTTGATTATTATAATAATTTATACTTTTTTATAATTTTTCTATATTATTTATAATTATAATTTTATTATAAAAATTAAAATAATATATTATTATTGTTATTATTAGTTTGTTGTGTTTTAAGTGAGTTAATACAATTTTTGAAATAATAATAATTAAATTGTAATATTATATATATATATATTATAATTATAACAACAACAAAATAAATAATAATAATTAATATTTTTCATAAAAATCATTATTATGTCATTATTATTAGATTCTATATTTCTGTTATAAATGTTATATGTTTATTACTATATATATATATATATATATATATATATATATATATATATATATATATATATATATATATTTGTATTATTATTTCAAATATTATATTAACTGACTGAAATAAAATTCTACACACTAATAATAATAATTAGTATTATTTTTATTATTAGTGTATAGTATTTTATTTAAATAGTTACATTTATTGAAATAATAAAATAGGAATATACATATATATATATATATATATATATATATATATATATTATTTTTATTTTTATTATATATAATTATAACAACAACAGAAATATAATTATATTAAATAATAAATAATAATAATAATTATTATTATTATAACAACAATAATGATAATCTATTTGTAGTTATGTGGTGTTTTTTCAATTAGATAATCAGTTAACAAGTGTAATCTTTAAATTCTCCTGGTAATTCTGTATGAATAGCATTTACGTGGATAAAATATTCATATTAAAATATTAATATCTTCAGATGCATCTCTTTCGAGATCACTTGACCCAATCCTACTAATGCCATAACTTATAAATTAACTACTAAAGAAAAACATGTGTATGTATATCGAATGTATCTATGTATGTATGTATGCATGCTCCTTTTCTCTACATGTGCTGATAAAATATGTATTAATTAATGATTATTATATACCTGCTTTCATTATATAATGCCACTGTCATAGTGTGTAATGATGATGCACTGTATGTCCATCATTATCAGCACTTATGTGATTGAGAAATGTTTTTACTGGGTCTTATTTCCAGGCAGACTGGTCTTGGCACCAGTAACCTAAACTAGGTTGTATATTCACACCAGCGTGACAGAGCTATTCCCATCTCACCAACATCCCACTCAAGACACACCGTCTGTAAGCGAATATGAACCTCTATTGGAAAGATGAAAGCATGCAGTTGAAGGAGCTGTATCTACCTGATTATGACCCTTAAAATAACTTCATTGGTTTGTGTAGTTTATAGGACTTGATTCAGTCAAATTAAATCACAATTTAAGGTTAATTGTCAAAACATATTTTACAGTCCCTTTTTTTGATACTTCCAGTAACGTGGTTGCCATTGTGAGAGTTTTCATTTTACATTATTTCCTGATGTTTAATGTCCATATAGGGGTGGTTTCTTGATCTTTGGCCCAGATTGCTTGGATCATAAAAAGTTCTGGTCTGCAGCTGCTCAGCTGTTTTGTTTTAAAATGCATATAAGTTATACATTATCCTACCTGTAGCCAATAAAACATTTAAAGTTCTGAACAGAGGCTTTCTCTCATACACCCTGTTTACACCTGGTATTACAATGGTCTCTGATTTAATGGTGGAATAGATCTAAAACTGTCGTTGTATTACTGTGTGATAATAAAGAGGAAAAGTCAGAAAAGCAAGGAAAGCATGAACAAAACTGGCACAATTTTTTCTTCTTTTAACAAAGGTTGATTGACATTCCTGACCTCAAGAGGTGCACTAGTGACTGACGCTATGGGCTATAGCCTTAAGCCTCATTCTTAGCTTACCCGTCTCCCATGCCAGAGACGCCGGTTCGAGTCCCGTATGTAGTGGGTAGAACAGGAGCATCACAGTGGTGCCATGACCCGGATGGGAGTGAGGTTTAGGGGGGTGATTGTAATGGTGTCCAGCTGATAGGTGGCCGTGCAATGTGTATTAACCTCACTCTCCTGACCTCAAGAGGTGCACTAGCGACTGACGCTAGAGGCTGTAGCCTTTAGTCGCCTTGTTAGCGCACCCACCTCCCATGCCGGAGACACCGGTTCGAGTCCTGTATGTAGCGGGTAGAACAAGAGCATCACAGTGGTGCCGTGACCCGGATGGGAGTGAGGTTTAGGGGGGTGATTGTAATGGTGTCCAGCTGATAGGTGGCCGTGCAATGTGTATTAACCTCACTCTCCTGACCTCAAGAGGTGCACTAGCGACTGACGCTAGAGGCTGTAGCCTTTAGTCGCCTTGTTAGCGCACCCACCTCCCATGCCGGAGACGCCGGTTCGAGTCCTGTATGTAGCGGGTAGAACAGGAGCATCACAGTGGTGCCGTGACCCGGATGGGAGTGAGGTTTAGTGGGAAGATTGTAATGGTGTCCAGCTGATAGGTGGCCATGCAATGTGTATAAACCTCTCTCTGCTGACCTCAAGAGGTGCACTAGCGACTGACGCTAGGGGCTGTAGCCTTTAGCCGCCTTGTTAGCGCACCCACCTCCCATGCCGGAGACGCCGGTTCGAGTCCTGTATGTACCGGGTAGAACAGGAGCATCACAGTGATGCCGTGACCCGGATAGGAGTGAGGTTTAGGGGGGTGAGTGTAACGGGAGCCAGCAGAATGGTGGCCATGCAATGTGTATAAACCTCTCTCTGCTGACCTCAAGAGGTGCACTAGCGACTGACGCTAGAGGCTGTAGCCTTTAGCCGCCTTGTTAGCGCACCCACCTCCCATGCCGGAGACACCAGTTCGATTCCCGTACGGAGCGGTTAGAACAGGAGCGTCACATAAGCATCAAAACTCTTTTATAATGAATTAGTAACACACTTTGTAAAAACTCTGTGAATTTAAATGCACAATCTAGATATAATAATAGCAACAACATGTGGAACAGTTGGCACTCACACGTCTGTCACTGTAGAAATGCTTTAGATGTTGAGATCGACTGATAGTAGGTTTTGCCAATACCGATGATAACTAAGGTGTTGGAAAAGACCAATAACTGATTATTTGGCTGGTAGTTTTTAAAATTGATGCAATTCAATGTTACAAACATTTTCTTAGTTGGCACAGACATAGAGGCCAAAGAACAAATCGAATACAATCCCATATGTAGTTTATTTTTCAACCAATAATAATCAGAAAAAAATATTTTGTGTTAACGTGAGATTTTTAACACTAAACAAGCCTGAAATACACACTGGGGAATCTTATTTTGAAATTATGGAGACTTGCCCCATTACAATTCTCTTTCAATCTCTACAATCTTTTTATAGCCTATATTATTATTATTATTATTATTCACAATATAATGGATAATTATATGGTTCTCAGCAGGAAACCGATGGAGTGCGTACTCCAGGTAGGGAAGGAGGTATTGCACCAAGTGAAGGAGTTCAAGTACCTCGGGGTCTTGTTCACGAGTGAGGGGACAATGGAGCGTGAGGTTGGCCGGAGAATCGGGGTAGCGGGGTCGGTATTGCACTCGCTCTATCGCACCGTTGTCATGAAAAGAGACCTGAGCCGAAAGGTAAAGCTCTCGATCTACCGGTCAATTGTTGTTCCTACCCTCACCTATGGTCATGAAGGCTGGGTCATGACCGAAAGAACTAGGTCGCGAGTACAAGCGGCCGAAATGGGTTTTCTCAGAAGGGTGGCGGGCTTCTCCCTTAGAGATAGGGTGAGGAGCTCAGTCATCCGTGAGGAGCTCGGAGTAGAGCCGCTGCTCCTTTGCGTCGAAAGGAGTCAGTTGTGGTGGTTTGGGCATCTGGTAAGGATGCCCCCTGGCCGCCTCCCTAGGGAGGTGTTTCAGGCACGTCCAGCTGGGAGGAGGCCTCAGGGAAGACCCAGGATTAGGTGGAGAGATTACATCTCCCCCAGTCAGAGCTGGTTAATGTGGCTCGGGATAGGGAAGTTTGGGGCCCCCTGCTGGAGCAGCTGCCCCCGCGACCCGACTTCGGATAAGCGGTTGAAGATGGATGGATGGATGGACAATATAATGGATACATGTATGTGGTCAAAGTAAAAGTTCTCTTTGCATTCGTTCGCTTAAATAATTCTTATTTAATATTCTTATTTTACATTATTTATCTCTGGGTGTAAATAAGGTGGCTCTGAAAAACTGCTTTTGTTTTCTTCCCAATCATGTCAACTATATCTGAGAAATTGCCTGTTGATATCATAGTGTCCAAAAGCCTCTCCAAACAAATAAAAGATAATAATTGTACATAAGAACTAATTACACATGCAAACACAACAGTGACTAAAGGTTTGCATAGCATGCACACATGATTTTAGTCATGAGATTTCACAGAATGAGTTTCATTCTGTGTCATTTGAGTCATCATTCAGTCTGTGTCATGTGTTTGGCGCCATCTCCTGGTGGCCATATGTAACATTGTGCTTCATGTGGATTATCTAATGATCTATACATCTGATTATCTTGTGTGTGGACTCGATTGAAAGAGAATCACCTCTAAGTAATGTTATTGTGAAGTTATAAGTGAAAACACGGCATATAAGCAACAAAAAATTGTCAAAGACAAATACTTAGCTATTACTCACTATATTTTTGTTTGTGAGCAAAACTAATAATCAGGTGGTATTCTACTCTTTGAGAGCTTTCCAACAACATATGACACATGAATATTTGATCAGTTTGATGTTTTTTACTAATTGCAATTATATGCACAGTGTTACAGGTTATTGACATACGTCAGTCATGTGTATTGCATGAATAAATATACATTGAGAATTCGGATTTGTTCACAGACGTTTCCTTTCTTTAAATAAAGTATTTGATAAGAGTCAAGCAGAAATGTTATGCAATGTACATGTAAATGTAATGTTAAACTAAACAAATTTTACTTAAGATTATCATTTTTTAGTGTTTAAACAGAGACCATATTATGATTTATGACAAAATAACACCAATGATTTGAATTGATTTGAAAATTCAGTTTGTTGATTGGTTGGTCTCTTTGGGAATAAAAGTCATAAGAGCCAAGTTGAACGATATCTTCCAGTTTCACCATCTCATTCGAATTATTATGAACTGTCGTGAGGCTTTGTTGGTTTTTGTTTGTATCTTCATGTGTCTTCATTGGTCAGTCTGTATAATGATGTCTAGCACAGCCCGTTTTTTATGATGTCAGCAGAGGTTTCTCCTTTCTCGTTCTCTGAAGGTCAAGAGCTGTTTTGAATATTGATGTCTGGCTAAACCCCAATGGAAAAAATGTGTCTCGTGGGAGAAGGTTGAGGTTCTCTGCACTTCATCCACACTTAGATTGGGTTTCAGTGGCCGGCCTCAGGATTTCTCCTCAGGAAACTGGGTCTGATGGACAAAAGTGTAGCCCGTCCCGGGGGACCTGTTTTCCAAAAAGGTTTATATTGTGTTTGTGGCTCCCGCAGGACTGCAGATGTTGGTGGCTGGGCGAGACGGATGAAAACTCGCATACGTGCAGGATGTGAGGAGAATGGTCAATGTCAGGGAAACGTTTTCTCTTAGAGTTTGTGGATGAGGAAACAGGCAGCATTGTGCTGGGACTAGTTTCTGCCTCCTTAAAATGACTGAAATGTACCCGACTAGCCAATCCAGATGCCGTAGAGCAAAGTCCTGGAGTCGACTTTAACCTGTAGTGTTTATTTAACATGACTCTGGCATGAATGCGAGGTAAATGAAAGACACTGCATCAACATTTGAGTATCGATGACTTCCTCGAGAAAGTTAATGGCGTGTTACATTTAATCATTACGGTAATAACTATGATTTGCTGTCATTATAATCAACATTGAGTACGTTTTCATTTCAGTGCTGGTTGAAGTTTGTTCTTGTCTCTTTACTACTTTTTTGCCTGTATTTAAATTCTCAAACAACAGCTACATAAAACATTTTACAAGCACTAAATAGGAGTCAAAATTGGCTGCTGCGAGTAAATAAAATAATTTGGGTTGTAACTTAATTAGGAACTGCAACATTGTATTGTTTAAAGGTGAGGTGTACATTATTATTATTCTTTTTTTAAATACTTTCTATCCTAGACACTTTTATGTAAACCATTGGTATGTCGTTCTACTGAAAACACTGTGGCTCTACAGTGCTATCAAAACATTTGTCTGCTTGTTTGAGCATTCCGACCTATAAGCAACTTTAACTCAACCAATGGTGTGAGTTTGTGGCAGGACTATTTGGAAGAAGTGGCAAAAAGTTTATATTGGACCTAGAGCATCAAAAATCAAAAAGTGATGGCCATATGTTTGACATGTGTTTGATCTGCGTTCACGTTCACCAGTACGACACTGCTCAGATGGTCATCCGTCTCTTTCTCTGTATGAGTTCAGGTGTCTATGCAGAGGTTGATCTTGTGAAAAACTGTCCTGCTGGTTCCCCACAGAGTGCTAATGACCCAGGAGCTCTTAAAATAACGTTAGTCCTCTTTTACACACACACACACACACACACAGACACACACACACACACATATTAGTCTAATAGTTTTACCACTCCTGCCGCTGCTGTTTAGTGCCTCTGTTTCCTGACTAACAGAGAGAGCAGTGTTGTCCTGTCTGTGTAAATCATCACCACAACACCTGCTTGAATGTTAATCACACACATGGTTATCAGAACTTTTTTCTTTTTTTTTTATTAGTAATAACCACAAAGTATTTCTGAGATTTTAATAAAAAAAATAGCATGAATTTATTAGTCAGATATTGTCAGTCAGTACTGAATTGACATTGAATGATCATCTTAATATCCATAAATATAAAAGATTTTACTGCAATGCTGACATATCTCAAAATTCATAATTGTGATTCAATTGCATAATGTAGACAGACAGACAGACCGACCAACAGACAGATGGATGGATGGACATAGTTAATCGTTAGATAGAAAAGAAATGTGGACGGACGGATGGATAGATAGATTGCGAGAGAGAAAAGACAGACAGAAAAGACAGATAGACAGACAGACAGATAGATAGATGGATGGACATATAGACATATAGATAGACAGACAGACAGACAGACAGACAGATGGACAGATGGATGGACATGTAGATAGATAGACAGACAGAAAGATAGATAGACAGACAGACAGATGGACAGATGGATGGACATGTAGATAGACAGACAGACAGATTGATAGATAGATAGATAGATAGATAGATAGATAGATAGATAGACGGACAGACAGACAGATAGATAGACAGACAGACAGATAGACAGATGGACAGACAGACGGACAGATGGACAGATGGATGACATGTAGATAGACAGACAGATAGATAGACAGACAGACAGATAGACAGATGGATGGACATGTAGATAGATAGATAGACAGACAGACAGACAGATAGACAGACATACAACAGATGGATGAACATGTAGGTAAATAGATAGATAGATAGATAGATAGATAGATAGATAGATAGATAGATAGATAGATAGATAGATAGATAGATAGATAGATAGATAGATGGATGGATGGGCATTTAGACAGACAGACAACAGATGGATGGACATGTAGATAGATAGACGGACGGATGGACGGACAGACAGACAGACAGACAGACAGACAGACAGACAGACAGACAGACAGACAGACAGACAGATAGATAGATAGATAGATAGATAGATAGATAGATAGATAGATAGATAGATAGATAGACAGACAGATGGATGGACATGTAGATGGACGGACGGACAGACGGACGGACAGATAGATAGATAGATAGATAGATATATAGATAGATAGATAGACAGACAGACAGACAGACAACAGATGGATGGACATGTAGATAGATGGACGGACGGACGGACGGACGGATGGATAGATAGATAGACAGATGGATGGACAGATGGATGGACATGTAGATAGACAGACAGACAGACATACTGACAGATAGATAGAGAGATAGACAGACAGACAGACTGACTGACAGATAGATAGACAGATAGACAGACAGACAGACAGACAGACAGATTCTGTGTTTGATTTGTAAAATGCTCAGTAAATTATAAATGGAAAGTATTAGATTGTCGTCACTTGTCAAACACCTCACAGTGTGAAAGTCAGAAAGAAAAGAGTTTGTAAACAGATCAGCTCACCCCTGCTGTTAACTACTGCCACCTGTGCAATATCTCCCCCCTCTTTTTAAACACCTCATTGATTTAAAAACAATAACAGTGTGTTTGTATCCAGGGACGGATTTTCCGTCTCTCACGACTCGTTCCACTAATTCACCCTTCACTTATGAGCTCTACATTTCCACTCAACTACTCTCATTCACCTGACACTCATTCCAGACTCAATATCATCATAATTACACAACACTGCTAAACATCGTTATCAGAGGCAACTGGAACATTCATTTACATTTCCCTTCATGCAAATCTACCTTCCATCTTTCAGTATAAAACTCATTTATAGGTGCCAAACAATAACTGTACCATTGATAGGCTTATAATAAGAAAGACTTTGGATTTAATAACAGAAGTCAGAGTGTTACTACACCCCATTACGGGTTGATTATGACTATTTGTTTATTTAGTTCAGATCTCAGAACTGTACCTAAAGTTTCTGGATGACCTGTTTCACAATATTCATGTACTGGAAGGGCTGATGAGGTCAGAAACAGGGAGTTGATCTGTTGAGAGGAATATCCTCCTGCTCTGATACTCCTTTTATATCATTTTACGTAAATGAAACAAGGTTGACGGATGATCATGACCTGATCACACCGGCATACGAGAACACACCTCCGCCTTCCTTTCCTGCTAAAAACACACGTTTATTGCTGTCACAGCATCACGTTCTTTCCTTTGTCTCATCACTTCCTCTTTCAGTCCATCCTTGAACTTCTTGCACGAGCATTGCGAACATTATGTTTATATAACTCCGTTTGTGAGTATTACAATGCTTCAATTACATTATAATAATGTTTTTGGCTCATAATGTTTCCTATAATATTATGAATAATGACCACATGGCATATAAATATTAAATCAAATCGAGGGTCCACCCTGTGCTGACATCAGGAGCAAGAGAAGATGGCACAGGTTATCATGCTGTTCCGTAGACGAAAGGTCATCGACTGAAGCCTGATGCTCCGGTACAGGAAGTCCTCTGCATGATACTACAGTAACCCAGGGTGACTCATGCTACTGTTGTCATGGCAACATTGAGCATCTTCCTGTGTTAGGATATCCTGTGACAGAGGCACAGATGGGAGAGGACATGTCACAGGTATTCTCTACACAGGATTTAATACTTTTCTGCAGAAAGTAACTAGGCCTCTCTGGATTATCAGTGTTGGTGTTTGTGTCATGAGTGTTTTCAATCAGCTGGTCATTTTCTTCTGAAATACAGCCCTGAGAACTCCCAATCTACACACACATTCATATACCATAAACACACACACACACACACACAATGAAGGCAAAGTTTCGCATTAAAGATTTGTACCATGTTTTGGGACAGTACAGCTCTAAAACGTCTCCTATTTCTCATCATTGATTGCTTGACTTCCTGCAATAATAAACAGAGTGACTTCTCCATTTGGAATATAGGAGGATATTGGGGCAGTGGTGGCTCAGTGGTTGAGGCTCTTGGTTACTGACCAGAAGGTTGGGGGTTCAAGCCCCAGCACCACCAAGATGCCACTGTTGGGCCCTTGAGTAAGGCACTTAACTCCAGGTTGCTCCGGGGGGATTGTCCCTGTAATAAGCGCACTGTAAGTCGCTTTGGATAAAAGCGTCTGCCAAATGCATAAATGTAAATGATATCACGTCTTTTTTCTTATTCACATGCTACTATTCCATAATGACTCGCACATGGACAGATAAACCTCAAATAAATTATCCCGTCCATTTGTATCACAGCAAAATATTTTTTTTTTGTCTCGTTTTCTAGTCTAAATAACATTCATTGACAAAAATGTACTTGAGAGGCAAAAGTTTGTATTAATTTCATAAAATTCCATAAAAAACAATACTGTATAAATGTAATAATGTGTGTATATATATATATTAGATTTATAAGATTTTTATTTAAGTTTTAATTTTGCTTCTCAAGTAAGTTTATTTGTTATTTTATTTTCTAAATGACTGCAATTAAAGGATTAGTAATTGAAAATTATTTTATATATATATATATATATATATATATATATATATATATATATATGTTTAAATTCACACACACACACACACACACACACACACACACACACACACACACACACACACACATATATATATATTTAAGCAATATCACACTCACAATCATGCTATATGACCCTATATCAGCACTGCTGTGATTCGGCCGTGGTAATTACAGCAGTGCTGATATAGGGTCATATAGCATGATTGCGAGTGTAATATTGCTTATATACAACAGTTCAATGAACAAGTACATTTAAAAAAAAAAATAAACCGAGTAAGGTCCTAAAAACGCATTTGAGCATGGAAATACTTTATTATGCGACGGATAATCTCTCTCTCTCTCACAATGCAGTGAGTGTGTGTGAGAGAGAGAGAGAGAGAGAGCATGTGCGATCACCTGTTGCCACACCCAATCAGAGATGCTGTCAGCTATCTCAGTGGAATATAGCTGTCCAGGCAGGGTATTCCTCTCTATTTCAGTGTAGCCAGTACGCAAATGTCATTCACTATAGAAACAGCGAATTTAAACAATATGTATCCAATGTGGAAACTCACAGAGTGCTGTTCTTTGTAAACAATGACTAACGGATTCACTTACATCACCAACTGGCTCATATTACACACAAAATGATCTTTTGCCACCACCTGCTGGCTAACCTATGTCATTTCACAAATAAAGACAGTAACTCCTAACAGAGCTGCACTAATCTTACACTTCAGTTTAGAACAGCACGAACACAAGCGGAGTGACACACACAGTGAAGCAACTGAGTGCTGATGGTGTCTCACCAGCAGTGCTCATGGAACGTCTCTTGTCCAATCAGATTTGAGGGTCAGAACTAACTGTTGTGTGTGTGTATGTGGATATATATATATATCCGTCTCGGGTGCGTTGCGTCATAAACATACATTTTTAGGTCACTGTGTCAAGTTAAATATAGTTTAATACTCAATCTTTAAACACATCTTGAGATCTCTTAGTTCAGATTTGTGCTCCATCAAGTGTTTGAACGCAAGAACGTGACGCATGTTTGTGTTGTTCTGCTGAAGTGTTTCTTCACTGTATAAACTGTGTGTTGCTCACGCAGCTGAAGTTTCACTTACTTCACTTCGCCCTCTGGAGTAAACAGGTGGTACTACACGCATTTCTCAGGACTCTTCCTTATTACAGTCCGAGGGCATTGCCATTAATTGTTTTAATTTTTTAACGCTTTATTTTTAATAAAACGATTTGCACTGAATTAACGTTTTTTGTTAAACATAAAATAGTCGAAGAGCAAAGTATAAAAGTCAGGGCCAATTTTATGGAAGGTTTTATTTCATGTTACGTTTTTGCATCTTGCTAGTCAAACTTTTTTAATATGTCTCATAACCATTTTACTTAAATGAATTTGTATCTATTTATTTGTTTGTAATTTCTTTCTTTCTTTTTTTTTTTTTTTTTAAGTACACCGTAAACGCATAAGAATATATGACAGCATCCATGTTTGATAATGACAATGCTCATTTCTGATAAATGAAGGTGACCATGCGTGTCATCAAGGCCAGCTCTCTCAGCGAACTGTGGGGAAATACCATAACACGCAAACACATCAAGTAAAGTTGAAACTAAATTTCAATTCCCAGGCCTCTTGTACTGTATATATTATCTCTTTTAGGTTAAAAGTTAAGGTGGAGAAGGACAGACATACTGATATGATCTATTATAAAGGAAATGCATTTCCACACAGGCTGACAGCTTTTTTAAAATATCGAAATAGAATGACCCCAGGTTACACCGCTTGTGCATTGAAGTACCCTTCACTTCAGAACGAGG
This sequence comes from Xyrauchen texanus, assembly GCF_025860055.1. Classification (NCBI taxonomy): domain Eukaryota; kingdom Metazoa; phylum Chordata; class Actinopteri; order Cypriniformes; family Catostomidae; genus Xyrauchen; species Xyrauchen texanus. The sequence goes on along the minus strand of NC_068296.1, from coordinate 2,299,259 downwards.
ACAGCGTTTAGTTGAGCAAAGCTTTTTTCCCCACTTGTTTACACATCAAGGTTACAGGGTCTAACACAGGAATAACAGAAAAAAATGCATATGCACATTTATTTAGTGCAGCCACAATAATTTATTTTAATATTGCAAAAATGTTAAACATTTTCAATAAATTCATAATTGTTTGATTTGGTGAGCCGCAGTAGAGGTCATGTCCTAGTGTGTTAAGCATTAAATCAATTGAGGAAATTACTCTGAGGAAATTCTGTTTAAAAGTTATATTTACAAAGTAATCATCTATCTTTGCATTAAGACATATCTTCATTATTTTTCTAAGTGCAATCTGTTTAATAAAGATTTAACCTCATGCGACCCCCACGTCCACTCGCATGGACGTTGTATTTTGGCATCTCTATATGCAGTGCATAATTTAAATGAATAAAAACTGACTGAATACTGTTCACAAGACTCTAGACCATCATTTAAAGGGTTAAAATTCTGGCGCACCGAGTCACGTGACAGAACAACATGACGTCGATTTCTTTGAAGCGCTTCAACGGACACAGCACCAACAAAAGTGCCTCTGGTTTTAAGTTTTTTCATTGAACCCTATTTGGTTGTAAAGAGGAGAGTCTCTAGTTTTGTTTGATATGTCACATAAAAAAATTAGTTCATTTTTCGCGCATCAACGCGCTGATAAACACGATGTCCACATACGTGTACACTGGCACCATATTTCCTCAAAAGTAGTTTGTTAGTTATTTTGAAGAACTTTCAACTCTAAACACATCTGTGGGTAATTTATCTTCATTTTAATATACATTTAGTTATATTTTATGTTGTTATCACTGTACAGTATGGCACTGTACAATAAATGTGTCTTTCAGAGTCTTTATATGCAGTTAGGATAAAAATAAGGAGCATTTCAAACTGTTCTGAGACCAGTGCAGACAGACAGCACACTGGAGGTTAAGTCATGCACTAAATAGGGAGCAAGGGAGCATCCTATAGCTCTCCTATAACTGTTCTGAGATCAGTGCAGACAGACAGCACACTGAAGGTTAAGTCATGCACTAAATAGGGAGCAAGGGAGCATCCTATAGCTCTCCTATAACTGTTCTGAGACCAGTGCAGACAGACAGCACACTGAAGGTTAAGTCATGCACTAAATAGGGAGCAAGGGAGCATCCTATATCTCTCCTATAACTGTTCTGAGATCAGTGCAGACAGACAGCACACTGAAGGTTAAGTCATGCACTAAATAGGGAGCAAGGGAGCATCCTATAGCTCTCCTATAACTGTTCTGAGACCAGTGCAGACAGACAGCACACTGGAGGTTAAGTCATGCACTAAATAGGGAGCAAGGGAGCATCCTATAGCTCTCTATGCAGTTAAGTGTGTTCACTCCTAAAATCTGATCATAAGTTCAGTTTCAGGCTGCAGATGATGTTTGGATCACTCAACATGTTTGACACACATGGGACGATGATCATCAGTACATAGATTCACCATTTATAATGGATCATTTAATTTTAACATGGTTGGCCGTGATTGGATGATGCTGGACATTCATTTGAATTAGGGTTGGGCGATATGCAAATATCTTTTTAGCAATGATTGCCTTAAAAAATATCGCAATATCCGATTACATCATCAACCCCCCTTGCAGAGGGTCGGTGAATATTTTTGCTTTATTGATTTTGCTTTAAAAATGTAATTGGTTCCTTGAAACACGAAAAACATAAACTATATCAATTTCTAAATTCAAAATGCACAAAGTGGTCAAAACATTTGATTTAACCCCCTCCCCAAATCCAAACGTCTCCAATGGCACCATTTGCCATCACACTAGTATCAGTCAGCGAAAACAGGTGGAAAATTACTAATAGCCTACAGATTAAGAACTAAAGACAATTATAAATGTAAAGACAATCATAATCATAATCAAAATAAAGAAACCTAATAAATTCCCTTGTGCTCCCAAAATAATATGTGTGTTCTTATCGAATTTGTGTTTGTATTGCATTTAGGTTATACAGTTATACAGTTAATGCTGCCTAAAGACTAAAGTATCGTATTATTTTACGATTTAATCACTTTCGTCTTTGATTCTTTAATACAAAGGTATATATTACTGAACCTGCAGAGGTTCACAATGCATGCCAACCACTCCAGAACTAAACTCACAGCACCTCCCGAGATGATCCGAGATCATTTGCAGCATTCTCGTAGATGACATTACTCTTGCAAACTGTTTTCAGACAAATGAAACTAGTGAAAACTCTTTACATGCGCTTGTTCCGCATGACAGGCTTGTGCTGCACACCTCTGAACAAACACCGAATCAGACATGAGCATTGATGCTTTTATTTTGTCTCATATTTTTGTTTCTTAAAAATACAATAAAGTGTGTTTCTTCATGCACGTGTCTTTGTTACTAACAGTATATCATGTATCATGTCATATCATGTATGTCATGTGTCATTCCGAGACATCTTACTTGTCGTCCGCAAGTTGCGGTCGGATGAGCAAAATTACTCACATGTGAAATATATTTGGACGAGGCGCTTGTGAACTGGATTCGGCCTCGTCACATTTAGCGGGTGGTGGGTGCTAGTTTCACATGCTGGCCACTGTTTAAAATACAGTATTTGGCGACTTCTCAGATCCATGATTTTGCCTTTTCACGATATTGACGATCATTGTCTGTTCGCAATCGGCATCGGGATCTTTGTAAGTAATCGTTGATATCCGATTACATCGTCCTATCGCCCAGCCCTACGTTGCATCAGAATTAATTATGCAAATGTCTGATGTAATGTCCTTAAAGTCTAAAAAACATGAATAATCAACACTCCTGGAAACATGATAAACAATTTGGTAAAAAACAAAATTGTTTTCTCCCTTACAACGTAGTGTGGCTGTCCACATATGTGGATATACATTTTTAGGGAAAGTATTTGCTCTAGAAATTTATTATAATTATTTTACTTGATTATTAGGTGCTACTAGTTAAATAATAAAAATGGGAAATGGGAAATGCACACAGCAGTCAGACGGGGTCCCAGGATGTTAATGATATGCAATTTTTGCAATTGTTTTGCCACTTGTGGGGTGATGTTGTGTATTTTTGCTGTGGCTAAATGTGTTTTTCACAGCAAATACTTCTTGAAGATAATAAATACTTCTTCTGCTTCAGTAATAAGAAATGAGAATTATATGATTTTTTAATTTGTTCCAATGAGCCTGCTTTGATTAAAAGCTCTAGAAACCTCTGAGCTGCTAATGAAGTGTGCAAAATTATGTTTATCTCTTTGTGAAAACAATTTCAATTGTGTCATTGTTAAATAACTGCGCTTTTAACGATTATCAATTTAGAGCATATTTTAAAATCAATTTAATTGAAAAACTAGCTTCATAACGCGACACATTTCGACCACTGAATTTATGCCTGGAGCCACATTGAGAGCCCCATATCTCTGGGGTTTAATCATATAGGGCCTTATAAATGACAATACAAAAAGAAAAGTTTGTTTTGTATCAGAACCTAAAAGGATATTAAGATATGTTTAATACTTCTGGAGTTATAGGCACTCCAACTTTAGAAAAACAGCAGAAAAAAATGTTTTTTTTCCCATTTTTGGACTCGCACCATTGGCATATAATGCAACAAGAGCTGCTGAAATCAACTGAGTTTAGTAATAGATCTTCCAATCTCTGTGTAAACATAAAATATTGATGCTGAAACCTTTATAAAGCTATTTTTTAGACCTGTAGTTTTGCTCCAAAATCATAGGCAAAATGTTATTTTGTTACAACATAATGGATTACTCAGTAAATTCTCAGCCATGGCATTGAATATTTGTGCTTTCACCATCATTTGTTTAACTTTCACCTGTAAAAATAAATATAAAAAAAACACAATTTTGTGGTGTGGTTGAGTTGACATGAAATCACCCTTTTGTTCTTGATCCAATGTCTAATTTCACATAACTTTCACAGCACATTCTGCACAAGCAATAAAACACATTGCTATGTTGTGTGATGAGGAACAGTTTTCTTGGATGCTGGTACACTGAGATCTTGGAACTGTTGCACTTCCTGAATAACAGTCCAGATATCCGTTTATGACTGTTCTTAAACAATGAAAATGGATAAAACACACGCGCACACACGCGCACACACAAACACAAACACACACACACACACACACACACACACACACACACACACACAGTGCACTCTGTCTGTCTGACTTTCATGCTAATCGTAGCTCATTTCCTTGAACCCTTCAGCACACACACTGACCTGCTAGACATAGGCGTACACCGGAGTCTGGCGAACATCACATATGTTACACACTTTCTTTCGAATTAAGCTTTGCTATTGAATGTAAATGTGATGTAAATAAATATACAATTATTTAGTCTCAGACGTATGCACACACACACATATTAATCCCAAGTTCATGAGTTTGTATGACATCAGCTGGTACTCAGGTGGGGCTACAACGTCACAAACCCTGGAGACCTGCAGCCTTGTGCTCAATTTAGAGCGGTAACTAGGAGGGTCCCCTCATCTTCTGTGTGATGGTGTGAAAGAGAAATCATGAATGGGTTTGATATACACAGATACTATCAGACACACATTTGTGGTCTTCGTTCTCATCCAGGTCCAAGCGTCTCTCTCTCATAGGATATTGGATGGAATAAACCAGGTTTCAGGACTCCTCTGCCAACATAATCTGTGAGTTAAAACCCTTTAATTCCCCAAGTGTTTCATTTACAATGATTCTGTAGTGTGCATGGTCTGCATTGCTCTTCTGTAGCTTTAATCTCCGTCTGAGTTTTGTGTTCCTGGTAACAAAGCAGTCATGACTGCAGGTGTTGAACTCGCTGAGAATGTCTGAGATTTGGTAAATCCTGCTGGTATGAGGTTTGATGACATGGGAATATTCAGACATGAGCCCTGCAGGCAGACTAAAGCCAGAGTGAATATTGTGCACTGAGACATAAAATAAAAGCAAGCGAAGCCCACGTGTAACATCATAACCCAGGTAAAAATATTACTATAGTGAAAGTATCTACCCTAAATAGACATTGGTTGCAGTATTTTGATAGAAATGACTATTTAGGCCCTGATGAAAGTTGAGACTGTAAATTCTGAACATTTAGTTACAATGAAATGAAAATGGATCCCAAAACTTCATAAATAATATAATCATCACATTCATTTGTTCATTTCTAGCATTCATTCATTCATACATGTGTTCGTTTGTTCATTTCTAGCATTCATCCATTCATACATGTGTTTGTTTGTTCATTTCTAGCATTCATTCATTCATACATGTGTTCGTTTGTTCATTTCTAGCATTCATTAATTCATACATGCGTTCGTTTGTTCATTTCTAGCATTCATTCATTCATACATGTGTTCGTTTGTTCATTTCTAGCATTCATTCATTCATACATGTGTTCATGTTCATTTCTAGCATTCATTCATTCATACATGCGTTCGTTTGTTCATTCTAGCATTCATTCATACATGCATTCGTTTGTTCATTTCTAGCATTCATTCATTCATACATGCGTTCGTTTGTTCATTTCTAGCATTCATTCATTCATACATGCGTTCGTTTGTTCATTTCTAGCATTCATTCATTCATACATGCGTTCGTTTGTTCATTTCTAGCATTCATTCATTCATACATGCGTTCGTTTGTTCATTTCTAGCATTCATTTATTCATACATGTGTTCGTTTGTTCATTTCTAGCATTCATTCATTCATACATGCGTTCGTTTGTTCATTTCTAGCATTCATTCATTCATACATGCATTCGTTTGTTCATTTCTAGCATTCATTCATTCATACATGCGTTCGTTTGTTCATTTCTAGCATTCATTCATTCATACATGCGTTCGTTTGTTCATTTCTAGCATTCATTCATTCATACATGCGTTCGTTTGTTCATTTCTAGCATTCATTCATTCATACATGCGTTCGTTTGTTCATTTCTAGCATTCATTCATTCATACATGCGTTCGTTTGTTCATTTCTAGCATTCATTTATTCATACATGTGTTCGTTTGTTCATTTCTAGCATTCATTCATTCATACATGCGTTGGTTTGTTCATTCTAGCATTCATTCATACATGCATTCGTTTGTTCATTTCTAGCATTCATTCATTCATACATGCGTTCGTTTGTTCATTTCTAGCATTCATTTATTCATACATGTATTCGTTTGTTCATTTCTAGCATTCATTCATTCATACATGCGTTCGTTTGTTCATTTCTAGCATTCATTCATTCATACATGCGTTCGTTTGTTCATTTCTAGCATTCATTCATTCACACATGCGTTCGTTTGTTCATTTCTAGCATTCATTCATTCATACATGCGTTCGTTTGTTCATTTCTAGCATTCATTCATTCATACATGCGTTCGTTTGTTCATTTCTAGCATTCATTCATTCATACATGCGTTCGTTTGTTCATTTCTAGCATTCATTCATTCATACATGCGTTCGTTTGTTCATTTCTAGCATCAAGCGTCATTGACACGCAAGCCAAAGCAAGCGAGAGATACGAATTTGTACTTTATATGTTTAATTTATTTGTCCCCTCACACCTGTATGTTAATCTAACTCTTGCAGTAATCATTTATCACAGTCATGCAGCCGGTGTTATTCTGTTGTGTGTTGAATGGAAAGTCAAACCATTGACGAGTCCCACATCATGACCCTTTTAGCATGTAAATGGGTAATGTTTTGAGAATAAAACAAGCAAACTCGCCCGCTTTGCCACAAACATTAAAAGTTCTATCATTTTCTATTATTTTTTTTTATTAAAACGGACCCCTGATGAAGAAAGCGTTAAATTGAATAATGAATTAACAGGGAAGTAGAGATGTTAAAATAAATCATTTATATAAAGCTCAGTCTTTATTCAGTTCTTTAATGCCTGATAGAAAAGTATCTACCTCTATCTATAGTCCCATTAGTCAGAAATACACTTCAGAAAATTGAGTACACAACTATTTCTGGGCTTCTTCTTCTTCGAGTCCGTTGCAATCTCAGATGTCGTTCTGCCAATATCTAGCGCAGATCACAGCTGATGTAGTCGGTTCAGCCAGGTCCTGGGCGCTGCACTGAGGGGCGTTTTCACACTCCAGTAGATGGGGCATTGTCTGTACTGCTCCGCAGCTACATGTGTCGTCTGTCTGGTGGTTCCATATTTTCATAAGTGCTTTGCACCTGCCCTGTTCCACTCATAATCTGTTGAGGGTCTTCCAGGTTAGCCATGGGAGGTCGTGCCCGCTGGCGAGACATTAAGTCGGGGTGATTCCTCTCTCCATCCAGTCCAGGGCTTGTGTGTTTAGCTGGTTCCATTCATCTTTCCAAATGTTGGTCCTTGCTATTTCTTTGGTTGTCTGGAGCGGTGGGACTGTCAGTAGGAAACTGGCTCTCGATTTCAGAGCCAGTTTCTGAGTAAAAGATACTAAAACCAAATCAATGCGAAACGTTATATCTCAAAAGGAATACAATGTGGCCCCCCATGCACTACTTAAGGCCAATGTGGCCCCTTTATAGTTGCCCACCCTTTATTTAGGCCATATGAAATCTAAAGCTTTCTGTTAATGAAATAAGTAAATTCCATGTGCTCCCTTTAAAGTTTTCCCAATATTGGTATTAAAGCAGCATGAATGACATCATTAATATATATATATATATGTATTTAGACTCCATTGTGAAGAAGCTCAGCAGAGGTTGTGATTCCTTCACCAGCTGAAGAAGTTCAATCTGCCACAGGAGCTGCTGACACAGTTCTACTCAGCCATCATTGAGTCTGTCCTGTGTATATCTATAACTGTCTGGTTTGGTTCAGCCACCAAATAAGACAGAAGGAAGCTGCAATGGACAGTCAGGACTGCTGAGAGGATTATTGTCCCTCTGGCCGGCGCTACAGAGCACTGAGCGTCAGGACATCCAGACACAAGGACAGTTTTTATCCTCGGGCCATTTTCCACATGAACAATTAAACTGCCTTCATGACTCCCCCATAGTGCAATAATGTAAATACATATCTCATGTACATATGTATCACATATTTCATTCAATAACTGTACATGTCCCTACCTTGCACATGAACATACACCATTCTATGTTACATGTCCCATTATATGTGCCTATTTATACTCTTAGTTTGTTGTATATTCTGTGTCACACTGTAATGTTCTGTGTGTACTTGTGTCTCCTATCACCAAAAAAATTTAATCTTTGTGTACATTTTATCCTCTTTTCTCCCAATTTGAAATGCCCAATTCCCAGAATTTAGTATATCCTCGTGGTGCTGCGGATACTCACCTCAATCCGGGTGATGGAGGACGAGTCTCAGTCGCCTCCGCTTCTCAGAGAGTCAATCCGCGCATCTGATCAAGTGACTCGTTGTGCATGACACCGCGGAGACTCACAGCATGTGGAGGCTCATGCTACTCTCCACGATACACACACAACTCACCACACACCCCATTGAGAGAACCACTAATCACCACCACGAGGAGGTTACCCCATGTGACTCTACCCTCCCTAGCAACCGGGATAATTTGGTTGCTTAGGAGACCTGGCTGGAGTCACTCAGCACGCCCTGGATTCAAACTCGCGACTCCAGGTGTGGTAGTCAGCGTCAATACTCGCTTATCAGAAAAGACTTTGTCAAGCCAATATTAAAAGATTATATTTATACCCCTATATTTAGTGATGATTCTATTTACCTTTTTAAAAGTGTGAAAAAAATAAATGAATCCCTCCACATGCATATGTATGAGATACAATAAATAACCATCTCTCTTAAGTACTTCCTCTAGTTTGAGATAATCGTACTATTTAAAGGATGCCATGTGCCTGAAATACATCTGGACAATGTTCAGCCATTATGCATATTGAATGAGGAATGTAAATGCGGTGACGATTATCTCAATGAGAGATGGCTTTGCTGACAGACAGTAGGACTGCTCAATGTGATCATCTTATTCCAGAGGGACTAGTTAAGGGCGAGCGCGCTCACTCATGCCTGCTGGATGAATTCTGGGCCATTAGGCAGAAACACATATCTACCAGCTGTTCGGATGTTTCAGTGTGCGTGTCACTGTGTGGTTTTAATGTCCATCATTCCCATTTCTTTTTAATTAAGAACGAATGACAGTTGTTAGCTGCTCTGTGGAGATATGTCTGACCTTGCTTTCTGGGGCTTAATGTTAACAAATGTCCCATTCTCCTCTTTCATCACAGTCAGTCTGTAAACCGCTGCTCTGGCAGATAGCTATCAGGGGAATTAACTGTAACCGGGTTTCAAAGACTTCACAAAGACATCATATCCTCAATGTTTTAACTGAGATAGGATGCTACACAGCAATGAATACATTGCAGAATTGCATGTCTGCAGTCAGTCGACGAGCACAGTTTTATGTCCTTTGTTGACGTACTTCCTATTGAAACTGTAAGTTAAGGGGGGACATATCATTGGCTGTTATTACTACAGTTTGTATGCATTATTATACTACCATTTCTTACTATTGTACAGCACCTCAGTTCAATATCTGTTGTTTTTAAATGTGCTTTAAAAATCAACTTGACTTGATATCTGACTATCTGTTATAACATAGTAGGATTTCATGATGTCACAGCCATAAACAACGATTTGCTGGCTGGTTGCAGGTGGTATTAAGGGGAGGGACGTTCTCATTTTAGAGAGAATATGATTGGACCAAAATCTGTGTAGTGCAGAATGAGTCATCAATAATTTTGGTCCATTTTCCTGGAGGAAGAAATTCATTTTGAGCAGATTCAAATAATTTTGTCTCATTTTTAAGGGGTACACTAGCATATAGATGGCCTCAAGGCTAATAGACGGACTAAATTCCACAAAACTTTTGATTTTATTTCATGTCACATGTGACTGTCACGATTCCCCGTTGTCCTCACTGTGTTCTCTGTTTCTCTTGTCACGTTTCCATGTGGTCCATCCCGTGTTTTCTGTTTCACCCTCGCCAGTCACGTTCCATGTCGCTCGTCCTTGTTATCCGTCCCGTGTTTTCTGTTTCACCTAACACGCTCCCTGTCATTTCTTCCTTGTTGTCCGCCTGTGTTTCACGGTCTCTGTTAAAACTACACTTCCCTTCTTCCTCACTCCTCATCACCGCTGTCACAGCGTTATTGTCCGCACCTGTCGCTTGTTTTGTTATCACTGTGTCTGTCTACTTAAACCCCGTCGTTTCCTCTCTCCGTTGTCGATCGTTACCGTTTCATGTTTATGCCTATGTGTAACCTCTCGTACTTTCTCCAGGTTTTCCCAGCCCGTCGTGGATGCCCTGTCGTCTCGTGTTCCGCTCTGTGTTAGTTTGTGTTGGTTTACTTTTCCCCTCGTGGACTTCTTATTTGCTCCAGTGTTTATTCCCTCGTGTTTGATCAGGTTCATTGTGTTTTCAGTTGCCTGTTTTTCCCATCGTGGACTTTGCTTTGTGTTTACCCTTTTAGTTATTATATGTTAAATAAAAACCGCATTTGGATCCGCACCTCTTGTCTTCCCATTCTTCAAGTGTGACAGAACGATCGACCAAAATATGGATCCAGCGGTTATCCGGGCATGCTGCCGCCTCCTGGACCTGAAGCAAGGAAGCCGCCCGGTGGAGGAACACATTAGGGACTTCCTGTTCCTAGCGAGCGCCACCGACTATCCTGACTCCTCCCTGGTGGTGTTCTTCCAGGCTAGCCTGACCGGTTCGCTCCAGGAGCGGTTGCCGCCGGCGACGCGTGGCTGGACGCTCTGTGAATTCATGGAGGAGACACTTCTGGCATGGGGCTCACTGCTTACTGTGGAGGTGGTTGAGGATCCTGCCTCTCCTCCCACGGCAGTGGCCCTCCAGTCATCCTTGGCTCATCCTCTTCCACCTGCCCCACCGGTCAGCGAGCTCGCCCCCACGCCTGTCACGGTCAGCGAGCCTGTGCCCACGTCAGCCACGGTCAGCGAGCCGGCACCTACGCATATCACGGTGAGCGAGCCAACGCCTACGCACGTCACTGTGAGCGAGCCTGTCGCCCCTGAAGTCAGTGAGCCAGCGCCTGTAGCCTCGACCATCCCTGAGCCAGCGCCTGTAGCCTCGACCGTCCCTGAGCCAGCGCCAGCAGCCATGACCGTCCAAGAGCCAGCACCAGCGGCCATGACCGTCCAACAGCCAGCGCCCCTCGAACCTTCTAGGGCTCTGCTTCCCGAGCCTTCCAGGGCTCCTCCTCTCGAGCTTTCCAGAGCTCCTCCTCTCGAGCTTTCCAGAGCTCCGCCTCTCGAGCTTTCCAGAGCTTCGCCTCTCGAGCTTTTCAGAGCTCCGCCTCTCCAGCCTCTCGGGCCATCCAGGGCTCCACCTCTCAGAAGTCCTCTCGAGCTTTCCAGAGCTCCGCCTCTCGAGCTTTCCAGAACTCCGCCTCTCGAGCTTTCCAGAGCTCTGCCTCTTGAGCTTCCGGAGCCTTCCAGGGCTCCGCCCCTCAAGTCACTCGGGCCATCCAGAGCTCCGCCCCTCAAGTCACTCGAGCCTTCCAGGGCTCCACCTCTCGAGTCTCTTGAGCCTCCTTCGGCTCCGCCCCCAGAGCCTCCTACGGCTCTGCAACCAGAGACTCCAGAGCCTTCTAAAGCTCCGCCTCCCGAGCCTCCTACGGCTCTTCTCCCAGAGTCTTCTGAGCCCCCTACGGCTCCGCCTCCCGAGCCTCCTACGGCTCCGCCCCTAAAGGCCCCTACGGCGCCACCTTCCTCGGCTCCGCCTCCTGAGCCTTCCTCGGCTCCACCTCCTGAGCCTCCCTCGGCTTCACCTCCAGAGCCTTCCAGGCCTCCGCCTCTAGAGCCTCCTGCGGCGCCACCTCCATCGGCTCCGCCTCCAGAGCCTTCCAGGCCTCCGCCTTCAAAGCCTCCTACGGCGCCACCTCCCTCGGCTCTGCCTCCAGAGCCTTCCAGAGCTTCGCCTCTAGAGCCTCCTATGGCGCCACCTTCCTCGGCTCTGCCTTCTGAGTCTCCCACGGCCCTGCCTCCTGAGCCTCCCACGGCTCTGCCTCCTGAGCCTCTCACTGCTCTGCCTCTTGAGGCCCCAGAGCCTCCCTCGGCTCCACCTCCTCAGCCCCCAGAGCCTCCCTCAGCTCTGCCTCCTGAGCCCCCAGAGCCTCCCTCAGCTCCGCCTCCTGAGGCCCCAGAGCCTCCCTCGGCTCCGCCTCCTGAGGCCCCAGAGCCTCCCTCAGCTTCATCTCCAGAGCCCCTCGCAGCTCCGCCCCCAGGGTCTCCTGCGGCCTTGCCTGCGCCTCCTTCGGCGCCACCACCCAAGTCTTCGACTGCGCCATCTCAGAAGTCCTCCTCGGCTCCGCCAGCTCCCCTAGTGGCCACTCTTCCTCCCAGGCCTCTTCGAACTGTCCCGGTCCTGTGGCCACCTCCCGGGTCCCCTGAACCGGCCCCTGTTCTGCGGCCATCTCCCATACCTCCTAGACCTGTCCCTGTCCTGAGGCCGCCTCCCAGGCCTCCTGGACCTGTCCCTGTCCGATGGCCACCCCCCAGGCCCCCTAGACCTGTCCCTGTCTTGTGGCCGCCTCCCAGGCCTCCTCGAACTGTCCCGGTCCTGTGGCCACCTCCCGGGTCCCCTGAACCGGCCCTTACCCAGTGGCCAGCTCCCAGGCCCTCTAAACCTGTCTCTACCCGGGGGACGTTCCCCAGGCCACCCGACCTGGTTCCCTGCACACACCCCCAGAGACTGCTCACCTACCCTCTCGGCCTCCCTGGTCTGCCCGTCTGCCCTTTGTGCCCCCGTGGACTGCCTATTTGCCCCTTTTGCCTCCTTGGACTGCCTAATTTCCCCTTGTGCCCCCGTAGTCTGTCTCCATGTCCCTGGTGCCCCCTTGGTCTGTGTCCCTTGTGCCCCCTTTGGTCCGTCTTTTTTCCCCTTGTCTAGCCCCTCTCGCCTTGAACATCTGTTTATCCCTGCTATTGTTTCCTGTCTGTGTCTTAAGTCCGTCTGGAATCCGGTCCTTTTGAGGGGGGATTCTGTCACGATTCCCCGTTGTCCTCACTGTGTTCTCTGTTTCTCTTGTCACGTTTCCATGTGGTCCGTCCCGTGTTTTCTGTTTCACCCTCGCCAGTCACGTTCCATGTCGCTCGTCCTTGTTATCCGTCCCGTGTTTTCTGTTTCACCTAACACGCTCCCTGTCATTTCTTCCTTGTTGTCCGCCTGTGTTTCACGGTCTCTGTTAAAACTACACTTCCCTTCTTCCTCACTCCTCATCACCGCTGTCACAGCGTTATTGTCCGCACCTGTACGCTTGTTTTGTTATCACTGTGTCTGTCTACTTAAACCCGTCGTTTCCTCTCTCCGTTGTCGATCGTTACCGTTTCATGTTTATGCCTATGTGTAACCTCTCGTACTTTCTCCAGGTTTTCCCAGCCCGTCGTGGATGCCCTGTCGTCTCGTGTTCCGCTCTGTGTTAGTTTGTGTTGGTTTACTTTTCCCCTCGTGGACTTCTTATTTGCTCCAGTGTTTATTCCCTCGTGTTTGATCAGGTTCATTGTGTTTTCAGTTGCCTGTTTTTCCCATCGTGGACTTTGCTTTGTGTTTACCCTTTTAGTTATTATATGTTAAATAAAAACCGCATTTGGATCCGCACCTCTTGTCTTCCCATTCTTCAAGTGTGACAGTGACTAGTTGACAGAAATGTCTTAAATTCAAAAATGCATTATAGGTACTGCATATACAGTATGTGTCACTTATTCTTAATGATTAAAAAAATCGAGATATTGACATAGTGAATTGTTTTTATGTACATTAATACAGGTACATTTCTAGTTTTAACATTATTTGTACTTCAGACCTTTGTTTTGTTGGACAAGAAAAACATGTACTGGAATTTGGTTTTCGACCATTGAAAATTGGAAAAATTTCCTTCCACATTTCTTTGGAAGGACCAACATTGAGAGCCACATATCTCTGAGACTTAACCATACAGGGCCTTAAAAATTAAGATGGAAAAAGGAAAGTTTGTTCTGATCCAGCATCTAAACATAAGATATATTTAATACTTCTGGTGTTATAGGCACTCCAACTTTGGAAAAACAAAGTTGTTGTTTTCCTTTTTGGACTCACACCATTGGCATATAATGCAACAAGAGCTGCTATAGTCAACAGATTTTAGTAATAGATCTACCAATCTCTGTGTAAACATAAAATAATGAAGCTGACGCCTTTATAAGTTTTTTTTTTTTGGCCTATAGTTTTGTTCCAAAATTTCATTTTAACCCCCTCTACAAAAGAATGTATTTCTTAGTAAATACGGATCCATGGAATTTAATATTTGGGCTTTCACCATCATTTATGTTTATCTTTTTTAAATATTAACAAAAGCAAGGGAAGTTTCTGAAATTTGTGTTGATTTGTGTAATGGTGGCCATGTGTATAAACCTCACTGACCTGACCTCAAGAGGAGCACTAGCGACTGATGCTAGGAGCTGTAGCCTTTAGCCTCCTTGTTAGCACACCTGCCTCCCATGCCGGAGACCTAGGTTTGAGTCCCGTACGGAGCAGTTAGAACAGGAGCATCACAATGGTGCCGTGACCCGGATGGGGGTGAGTGTAACGGTGGACAGCTGATAGATAGCTGTGCAATGTATATAAACCTCACTCTCCTGTCCTCAAGAGGTGCACTAGCGACTGATGCTAGAGGCTGTAGCCTTTAGCCTCCTTGTTAGTGCACCCGCCTCCCTTGCCGGAGATGCCAGTTTGAGTCCCATACGGAGCAGGTAGAACAGGAGCGTCACAGTGGTGTCGTGACCAAGATAGGAGTGAGGGTTGAGGTTGGGGGGGTTGTGAGTGTAATGGTGGCCAGCTGATAGATAGCTGTGCAATGTGTATAAACCTCACTCTCCTGACCTCAAGAGGTGCACAAGCGTCTGACGGTAGGGGCTGTAGCCTTTAGCCTCCTTGTTAGATTCTGGTTCGAGTCCCGTACGGAGCGGATAGAACTGGAGCATCACACACAAGTATACTAGCATATTTATATTTACATTTACATTTATTCATTTGGCAGATGCTTTTATCCAAAACAACTTACAAAAGAGGAAAGCATAAGCGAATCATCTTAAGGAGACAGTGGTATGAAATGTGCCATATTACAAAGTTTCACGAGCATCAGAATAGTAATTAAAACAGATTCAAGTGCAACAAGAATTTTTTTAGTGACTGGTTAAGTGCTCATGGGTTTTAAGCAATTTTTGGAAGACAGAAAGTGAGTCTGCTTCACGGATGGAGTTGGGAAGGTCATTCCATCCGGGAAAGTGTTTTGGAGCCTCTTTGTGTTGGTACAACAAGGCGACGTTCCTTAGCCGACCGCAGGCTTCTAGTGGGAGTGTAGCTCTGCAGAAATGATTTTAGGTATGCTGGAGCAGACCCAGTGACTGTTCTGTATGCAGCATCAGAGCCTTGAATTTAATACGTGCATCAACCGGCAGCCAGTGGAGAGAGACAAAGAGGGGTGTAACATGAGCTCTCTTTGGTTCATTAAAGATCAGACGTGCTGCTGCATTCTGGATCATTTGCAGAGGTCTAATTACACATGCAGGGAGTTCTGCAATGAGAGTGTTACAGTAGTCCAGTCTAGATATGACAAGTGACTGAACAAGCAGTTGTGTGGCATGTTCAGATAAGAAGGGTCTTATCTTTCTGATATTGTAGAGTGTAAATCTACATGATCTTGCAGTCTTTGAGATGTGGTCTGTGAAATGTAGTTTGTTATCGATGGTTACACCTAGATTTCTGACCGTTTATATATAGATAGCCTCAAAGCTTACACACATGGACTAAAAGACACAAACATTTTAATTTCATTTCATTTGACTTATAAACCTCACTGAAGGTATCCGTATTTATATCCTAAACATAAATCAGTGCATCAAAGCACAAACATTAACAGTGGACATGAAAAAACATTAGTTAGAGGTCCTTCAACCGCAGTCTTCAGACTGTCTGCTTGTGTTTTCCATGTGTAAGTTTATAATGCAATGCTACACCTTTCATTAGCCGGAGCTGACCACAGACATGTGGTCATGTGGACACAGCTCCAAATGACTGCTTGTAAAACTTGATCGCTTTCGAGGAAGTAGGAACTCAAAGTAAAGGTTTACAAAAACACACTGTGATCTTCTGCTGGTTTTCTGGTGCGGTTGCTTGATTTTCATACAGCAGTATGGATTAAAAATATCTAAGACACATGCCAACAGAAATTTCGGTAAATCGGGCAGTATTTTACTGTATTATGAGGTTTATTACCATGGAGTGATTACACAGTATGCTACTGTATAATATTTTTTTCCTAACCTTTATTTATAGTTCTTTAAAAGTCTTTAAGTAAGTGTGAAGAGGAGGAGGGCTGGGTTGGGACGTGAAGACACACGGCCGGCCCTGAATCGGTCTACTCAGCCGGGAGAGGGAGGAAGATGAACCGGTGGTGCCAATTCAGGAGAGAAAAGATTCACGTGGCCGTGCTGCATGTTTGTTTATGTTGGTTAAATTGATTCCCGCCTCCTCCTTGCCCGTCCTTATACTGTTACAGTGGTGCCGAAACCCGGAAAGCAAGAGGGATGTGCTGTCGTGGAGTCCTCACCACTGCCGTCCGCCAATGGAGCAGCCTCGGCCATCTGCCTGGGGACGGAGGGTTCGCTGCCAGCTGGCAAGAGCCGGAGGAGCCGCGGCCATCCGGCGAAGAAGGGGAGGAGCGAGCTGGTGTCCACCAAAGGGCGGAGGAGCGGTTGAGGACCAGGCGACAGCATGTCCGGGAGCCAGCGAGCAAGTTTTTCTCTCTCTCCTCTGGTTTCCTCTCACCTTTCCCTGTCCTCATCTCTCCCAGGGCTCCATAAAGGTGAGGAAGACCTGCCGGCAGGCACGACTGGAAGGGCAACGCCCCCCCTTCAGGAAGGGAGGGAGTGTGTCATGCCGGGGGTTTCCCAGACCTAGAGGAGTGTGACGAGGATGAGGATGGGGCCGTGAAGACACATGGGCCCTGAATCAGGCTAATCAGCCAGGAGGGGGATAAAGACGAGCCAAAGGCACCAGTTTGGGAGAGAGAGAGAAGCACGCGGCCGCACTGCATGTTTGTTTATTGTTGTTTTAAGCTCATTTATATCATTAAAGTTTAGGCTGTTATATCATTAACAGCAAGGACTCCATGATGGTTCTTGTGAACCACTTTTGGAATGGCTCAAAAAGGTGAGTGTTGTTGAGGGAATTCGCACCTATTTTATATTTTCAATGGGTTTGTACTTTTAAGTGTTTTTCCCCTCATGGAAACTTCACCGTAAGATTAGTTACTAGATAGTTAGCTAGCGGAGATTTGATTTTGATCTCTTTCAGGAGACCATTAATGCTTTTAATAGGTTTGCAAAGGGGCACAACTTGGCAAACTTCAGGTTTCAAAAAACGTCAAAGAAATCTCAAAATGCTGCCAGCCTTGTGATCACTGTTGCCAACTA
Organism: Xyrauchen texanus; assembly: GCF_025860055.1. Classification (NCBI taxonomy): domain Eukaryota; kingdom Metazoa; phylum Chordata; class Actinopteri; order Cypriniformes; family Catostomidae; genus Xyrauchen; species Xyrauchen texanus. Next base: position 2,281,728 of record NC_068296.1, on the reverse strand, counting down.
CTTTCAATGGAAAGTAGCTAAAGCCTGCTCGATAAGTCACTAGATGACATCATGCGCTTATTACCATATTCATGATGTCATTGAGTCATATTTGCATTCTGCCTAGTGTCAGCAGGTGTCAGTCCTTTACATCTGCTTCTCTCCTACTCTCAGTGCTCAAATACTGTATTTTAATACAGCCGAATTCCCAATAAAGCTGTTCTCATTTACATATTTTTCTCTTTCTGTTGTCAGAAAACTGAACGAGTATGAAGTAGGCACTCATTAAGACTACATGTTATCCAGCAGTCACTTCCAAGCTGCTGCTCTGCACTGCTAAAATGCGGTCGATTGAATGTGCTGCTGCTCTCTGCCACTCACTGAACAGACTAGACGTAGAGAGAAGTGTTTGGACCAGGCCAATGGGCCAGTGCCCAGGGGCCCTTGACTGCCCAGGGGTGCACTGGGCTTTAAGGCTGCACAATCTAGTTAGGTGATCCCCCCCGCTCAACAACTTTTGGGCATGAACAACGAACCTTCCTTAACCTTGGGAGGCTAAACACTGTTAAAGAGTGACGAGACTTTTACGGTAAGTTATTGGTGAACCGTTGCCAGTAAGTTCCTGTAATTTCTAAAGGACATTTTTTACAGTGCATTCTCGTGAGGAAACATGCCTGCACCACCAAACCGATGCTCTTGGTCCGTATTTTTAAATGTCACTCTGAAGTTGTATTCAACTCATTTCGGAACGTCACATTACCTAAGCATACGTATTAAAACTATTGTCATCATGGCCAATTCTGCCATCATTTACTCATTGCTTTATCATTGAAAAATGAATCACATGCATCACCAAAAGATCTCCAATAAGCATGCATCAAATATATATATTTACATATATAAGAATTTTCCAGAAGGTTTACTTAAATTTGGTCCTATGAAAGACATATTCATAGTGACAAAAAAAAGAGCCTCTTAAAGTGTGGCCTTTCCAAGGTTTATTAATATTATATATGGATGTTGTACGCATTGAGTCACTTAAACTATTACATTTAATTGCTTCCACTTTTCTTAAATGGCATATGGGTGGTTGCACACATGGGTAATTGATTCTTAACAGGAAAAGACCTCTGGATTGTTGTAGAAAGTCTGCCGCAGAGACTTCTGAGTTGTGTTACTGAACAGTGAGTTGATGACCACAGTGGTTTCTGTCATGACAGAGAATTGCTTTGAAATTCTTGTTGACAGCTGACTATTGGCTATCCCATCCTAATGAGCTGATCAAAAAAGATCTATCTACATTTGTTATCTCATTAAATAAATGACCTCATTCATTAATAAAGAAATAGCTAACACAAATAAATATATTCTAGTGTTACTGTATTTCCATTTGTATTATGGGATATAAATATGTCTTGCCAATAGATGCATTTTGCTGTGATCTAGAGAAAGGGAGGCTACTTTGAACAATTACAAAAATGTACATTTACATGTGGCAGATGCTTTTATCCAAAGCAACTTACAAAATGAGGATGATATAAAAAAAAAAGCGATTCATCTTAAGGAGACAGGAACATGAAAAATGCTGCAATACAAAGTTTCAGTTGTAATAGAAAATAAAGTGCCAAGACAAAGAATGGAGTGCAAACTATATATATATATATATATATATATATATATATATATATATATATGTATATATTTAATAATGTAGGATTAAGTGCTCATTATATAGCTCTGTTTTGTTGAAATAAATAAATAAATAATTAAATAAAAACTAGTTTCATAGCATGGTTTTCGACCATTGAAAATGGGTAAAATGGTACAATTTACTCATGGAGCCACATTGAGAGCCCCATATCTCTGGGATTGAACCATATATGCCCTTAAAAATGAAGGTAGAGAAATTACAGTTAGTTCTGAATCAGAATATTTAAGGATATTAAAATATCTACAATATTTCTGGAGTTATAGGCACTCCAACTTTGGAAAAACAACACAAAAAATGTGTCTTTTCCCATATTTGGACTCACAGCATTGGCATATAATGTAACAAGGGGTTCTGAAATTAACTGATTTTAGTAATATATCTACCAATCTCTGTGTAAACATAAAATAATCACACTGACACCTTTCTAAGGTTATTTTGTGGACCCGTAGTTTTGCTGCAAAATCATTGGCGAAAATTGTCATTTTGCAACTCCTACAAATAAATGAATTACTCATTGAATCGTGATATATGACATTTAATATGTTGGCTTATATCATAATTTATGTTTTTCTTTCACCAATAAAACTGGTTGATACAAAACAACCATATTTATTTCACGTCCCTGTTTTCTGCATTTTAAAGTGATTTGTAGTTATTATTATGATTTGAACGTGGGATTCTAGATCTTAGAATTCGGAATTCAAATTAGAGTGTTAACGCCTTTTAAAAAAAAAAAGTTCCATCTGTGAGAGATTTTCCCAAGCTCAATAAAAGTATTTCCTCTCAACACGTGTGCCGCTAAAGCACAAGCTTTGCCATTGTACAGCTTTTAGTTCTGACTCTATCTACAAGGTCATCTGAAGAGAACGCTCAGGTTTCCATTCTTCCACATCTCCAGTCTGCTTGAACAAATGACTTCCGTATTCATGCTCTTAATCATTCTACCAAACACCACCACATACTGCTGGAATGCTTCAGTACATAGTGTGCACACATATGGAATCCAAATGACTTCAACCATATAGCATCAAGGATTATGATTGTGGCTTCTTTTTAATATGTTAATACCATCCTTAAAAGCTTTTTAAACACTGTCATCTGACCTAGAAAGGTAAAGGAAGAAGACACATCTGTCTTATGTAGGCTGTAATAGACTTTTGTTGTGTGTCGTATTTTTACTGTAAGTTTCATGTAAAATTGTTCAGTTGCACAGTGGCATGTTTACCCTGTAAGATGTTTCGGTAACACTCACTGCTGGACTGGGAAGATAAATTGGCCCAGGATTTTACATGGCAACTGGTTTGGGTAGGGGATTGCTGTCCTTTTCTGCATATCGCGGCACCGTTTTGTTGTCCGTTATGCATAACTCGCCGGCTTATTTAAGCTTATCGCGGCACGTTTCATGGCCGGCCTGCTCGGTTCTCCCGATGGCCAGTCCACCCATGATCAGCCCCAATGTGCAGCGGCCCACAGGGAAAATGCCCGGTATGCCAGATTACCAGTCCAGCCCTGGTCACACTTTGTAAGAGGGGTTTGATAAGGCAAACATTGTTGTTATTGCTGATTCATAGAGTAAGAGATCTGAACAAACCCCTAATTATTAAACTTTAACTTATCTCTGCCATTTGTGCAATTGATGGGTCGTTCATGAATTATTAGTTCATTTGGAACAAATATTTTATGTGACTTAGAAGAACGAGTTGTCTCAGAGAGTGCACCAGGCCATCACGTAAATACCCCCAACACACTCGTAGGCGTCAAGCGGTCCCCTGCACCACGGGGACAAGTCAACTGCTCAAAAAATAAGGACCAGCTGACCCAGCCACGGCATCTTCTCTTTTTTTCCTCCCCAAAAGGAACAAAATCATTCGGCTGAGGGCCATATAAGGCTTTAGAGTGGAAATACGTCACATGATCTTACCGAGTCCGGTCGGAAGTACATCATGTGGAGGGGTCACGTGGTAGAACCTACCCGAAGGGGGAGGAGTTACCCCAAACATGGTGACTGGGGACAGAGAGGCCTCTGCCCAAGGAAGACAGGGTTTACCAAAAAGGAAATCCTTTTGCGGAAAATACATCACAAGGGGTTATCAACGGGATAACCAATTCACGTGGAGCACTACCACAGTACAGGGCCTAATGGACACACATACTGGGCAGGAGGCAAGTTTCTCCGAAAACTCGCCAGCCACAAGGCTAAGGAGGAAGAACATCTTAGGTCCACACTTTTGTGAACGCGTCTGGGAGAAGGAGTGCACGTCTTCGTCTCAAGGGAAGGGAAAGGCGCTATATGGAAGAGGCACACCCGGCCAGCTGTCCCGAGACTTACCTGTTTGAACCTGACAACACCCGGGACGAGAGGTTTGATAAGGCAAACATCATTGTTATTGCTAATTCGTAGAGTAAGAAATCTGAACAAACCCCTAATTATTCAACTTTAACTTATCCCAACCATTTGTGCTAGTAACGGGTAGTTCATGAACGATTCGTTCATTTATATCACTCAGAAGAACGAGTAGTCTCAGAGAGTGGTTCGTTCATTTTGCGTTGGCCGAGCATGTGCATTGCTCAACCTCCGTTGTTTGTTACATGAAAACCGCAGAGATGCTATACAGGAAACAGAAATTATTAGTTCGTCATTCGTTCTTTTCGAGGAGTATTATTAAAAGGACATATAGACGATACAACTAATGTTTTCTTCAGGAAATGTAACTTAAAATATCAAGTTATATTCATGTAAATATACACACTGCTGATGTGTACAATGTTCGTTAAAGGTGCGTTCACACTGCCAGCTAATATGTTACTGCATGTCGCCTGTGGCTGGCAGTTAGGTCTTTAGTGGTGTGTATGGAGAGTCTAAACAGCACTGTTTCTTTACAATTAATATTATTATTAAAATATTAGGATCACGTGAGCTCTACGCAGCTTAAGATTTAGCAGGATTTTGGGCTAGTTTATCAATAGAGATTAACAGTCTGGTTACGGAAGTAAAAATCCCATTCATTTTTTCCATAGGGGAATTAAATGTAAACGTTCATTTATTAACCTTTAAAGACAGACCTACCATGAGCTCCGAGGTTGTTTATAGATGGTATATGCTTTTGTTGAAGCCCTCAGCCCATGTTATTTCACATTCATTGTTTTAAGACTCATGTTTAATAGCAGTAGTCCTAGTGAAGAACTACACCACCCATGATCCTGATGAGAAATGATCCACCAATCAGAACAAAGATTGCATCAAACAAAGTGCGCCAAAAGAGCTCTGCAGTGAATACACACTCCCATGATGCACTGTGAATGAGTCGCTCTACCTGCACTCTCAAGCTACTTAGATATTTGTATATATCTCTGAATATTTAGCAATTTAATTCAAGTATATTGTTAATAGACTTATTATAAACATTTTTAATTGAAAGTCATATACCAATTTTTTTTAAGTACACAGTTTTGTACCTTTGTCTTTTCAAATCAAAGTTTTATAATGTTGCGATTCACCTCGGAGCTGGCTGGTTTGGTGCATGGCTTACAACTCTTTTATGAAGACTTTAAAGAAATCCCAATGGGGGAAAATAAATTATTCTGAACCAGAATCACTGATTTAATTGCTTTTATTTTATTAGCTGCCAATTATATGAATATTCTCCATAGGTTTCAGTGAAATTTAACTTGCATAAACGCATAGAACACAAACATTCCTTATGCGTATGTCCTATTCGCTCTATCTCTCTATCTCCTCCTCTGTTTCCTCTTTCAGTCCCTCCTCTGTGTGTCTGAATGATATAGCACTTGCACTGCACAGGTCCCTTGCTGCTTTATTACCCTGCAGGTAGCTCCCATTACGCCTCTGATTTTGTTTGCAATCTGTGTCTAAGTGTCAGATTGCTCTTTGACAGGATGCAACAAGCGTGGAGAGGACGGCTGTTTTCCGGGGATGCGTGGCCCACCTCCGAAGTCCCTCATATCTGGACAGAGGAGGGTCAGTCTGGGGTGAGCGCTTTCCAAAGCCTGTGTCAAAGCTGGGTTCTGGATCTGTGTGTCAACCCAGAATGACCTCCAGTCTGACCTCCTTTAGTCTCTCCACCTGATCCGGAGATGTTAGTGGAGCAACCAGAAAACTGCTTGTCAGTGTTCCTTCCTCCACCTCCACCATTATAGCAGAATTGATCACTTTTGCATCTGCTCATCCTTGCTCTTTTGGAACCAAAAGGAAAAGAGTATGGAGAGAGAAACTACAAATAATTACATTCTTAAAGATCACTGTTTATTTTCTGATTTCGGCTCCCACGCAAGTGTTTGTGTAAGCGTAAAATACACTCTTAAAATTAGAATCAGGAAATCTGTATAATAACAGCACGGGTGCCTTCAAAAGTAAATGCACTCTTAAGAGAAAAGCTCTAGCAACATTTGTGAGCAGGTGCAACTTAGTTTGGGTTTTCTGTATCTCATGCTGTGATATTCAGACATTTTTTAAATGTCCAAATAATTTTTGGGTCCACTGTATGTGCCTCTGTGGCAGGTCGGTGGGGCTGGGTTGTGATTATACACACCCGGTCCCTTATCAGGCTAATTAAGCCTCGAGAGGGATAAAATCCGATGGCAGACGGTGGTGCTACAAGAGAGTGATAGTTTGCCGACATGTCCGTCAGGTGTGTGTTTGTCTTCAGTTTTATATTAAACTATTATTTATATTTTCAAGCCGGTTCTCGCCTCCTCCTTTCCATTGAACTGATTACACTGGTGCTGAAGCCCGGGAAGGAGGAGGGATGCCCGTCGCGGAGTCCTCGACACTACCGTCCACCCAGGGGAGCGCCGCTGCCATCCACCGGGGGAGGGAGTAGACCAACCGCCCAGACGCGGTGAATGGGGACTGGACTCCCCAACGGCCTGGAGCGATGGAGCCGCTGCCAGGGGCGGAGGAGAGCCCTACCATCCCCCAGAAACGTGGATGGGTTGAAGGAAGACTGCCGCCCGCGAGGGGAGGAGGGAAGTGTCTACCTGACCGCCTGGAGCTGTAGGGCTGCTGCCAGGGGCGGAGGAGTGTCCCCAAGAGACTCCGAGAATGCGAAGGGGCGTTTTGACCACCGGGGGTCGTGAGTCTGACTCCGGTCCGTCCGGGGAGAAGTGGCTGTCATCTGCCTGAGAGGGTGGAGAAGTGATCGAGGACCATGCGACGGTGTATCGGAGAATCGGGGAGTAGGTTTTTTTTTCATCTCTCTCTCTCCTCGCTCTCTCACTGCCTCTCTGCATTGGCCTTTTCCCTCTCCTTTAAATTTTTCATTTTTTGGGGTTACTACACTGTTACAGGAAGTCACCTTGTCCCCTCCCTCGTCCAGGTAGATGGGGAAGACCTGCCGGCAGACCAGGCTTAAAGCATGCCCCCCCCGGGGGCTCCCCAGCCTGGGAGAACGAGGGAGGAATGTGGCAGGGCGGAGGGTGGGGCTGGGTCGTGATTATACACACCCGGTCCCTTATCAGGCTAATTAAGGCTCTGAGACGGATAAAGGCCGATGGCAGACAGTGGTGCGTCATGTGTGTGTTTGTCTTTTTCTTCAGTTTTATATTAAACTATTATTTATATTATCAAGCCGATTCTCGCCTCCTCCTGATTACAGCCTCTTATTAAAATTCAAAACATGATTGACTGTATTTGCATAACTGCAATTTTAGATAACGATGTAGGGTTACCAGAACAGTGCAACGCTCTTCAAAAATTTTTAATTTTCCAAGTGAGTTAAAATATGTTCACAACTCTTAAAGTTAGCTCAGGTTTTTTTAAACAAACGGAAAGATGTCTTAATTAAACAAACCATCGGCTCATTATGAACACTTCATTACCTAAATGCAGAGAATGTTGGGGAGATAAATTAAGATAGCAGAGACGAAAGGCTAATTAAGATAACGGTAATGAATGTAAAATTGAATTTTGATAAGAACAATTGAATCATCAAATACCCTTGTTAGAGTGCTACTGTCATCAAGAACAATTGTGGATCGTCTTTTTTTTTTTTCACAGATAAGACAATCTCTCTCTCACACACACAACACACCCCCCTCTCTCTGTCTCACACACACTCACTCTCTCTCTCTCTCTCTCTCTCTCACACACACACACACACACCCCCCTCTCTCTCTCTCTGTCTCACACACACACTCACGCTCTCTCTCTCTCTCTCTCTTTCTCTCTCACACACTCTCTCTCTCACACAAACACACACACACACACTCTCTCTCTCTGTCTCTCTCTCTCTCACACACACACAAACACACACACACACTCTCCCCTCTCTCTCTCTCTCTCACACACACACTCACTCTCTCTCTCTCTCTCTCTCTCTCTCTCTCTCTCTCTCTCTCACACACACTGTCTCTCTCTCACACTCTATCTTTCTCTCTCACTCTCATTCTCTCTCTCTCTCACACACACACACACACACACACTCTCAACTTCATTGCAACAGCTATATTTAAAAATGTTCTGAAGAAAATCTAAAAGTTTATCAAAAATTGGAGTGTCTATAACTCCAGATGTTTTAAAGATATCTTAATAACCTTTTAGATTCTGGTTCAAAACAAACTTTTCTTTGTTTATATTTATTTTCAAGGCTCTCTATATTTGAATCCCAGACCCTTTGGGGACCCCTAATGATGCATGCCAGATCATTGTGTTACTTATTCTGAATAATAGTGTATTTTTAGACTTGAGATTTTTTTACATTATTATTTTTATGTCAATAAATATAGCTACATTTTTATTTTTAACATTATTTTTTACTTCAGAATGTTTTGTTTTAGGACAAGAAAAACTAGCTTCATTTTATATGACCCACATTTGACAACTGTAACATCTAACAATTTATGCATGGAGCCACGTTGAGAGTCACATATCTCTGGGATTTAACCATACAGGGCCTTAAAAATTAAGATGGAAAAAGGAAAGTTTGTTCTGATCCAGCATCTAAAAGGTTATTAAGATATCTTTAAAACTTCTGGAGTTATAGGCACACCAACTTTGGAAAAACAGCAGAAAAAAGTGTTTTTTTCTCATTTTTGGACTCGCACCATTGGCATATAATGCAGAAATTGTTGCTGAAGTCAACTGATTTTAGTAATAGATCTACCAATCTCTGTGTAAACATAAAATAATGATGCTGACATCTTTCTAAAAATATTTATTGACCTGTAGTTTTGCACCAAAATGGATTATGGATTACTCCGAAAATATTGACCCATGGAATTTAATTTTTTGGCTTTTATCAAAATTTATGTTCATCTTTCTTCAGAAAGTATCAACCGATAAATGTTCAGTTCTTGGGATGTGACGTGTCTTCTCTTGTGTCTTCTGAAACCTGGACTAGGTCTCATTGCGTGAGTCCTTATACCTCCTCGTGTAACCAGCTTCAGCTTGAGACCTTGAGACAATAGACAGGCACCGTGACCCACTTAATGTCAGTTAAAGACACTGTTCTTGGCAAAGTTCATGAGACGGGAGCAACATGAAACGCACAGTCTGAGGACGCAGATACACAATTGTTCTGATGCATTATGCAACAGTAGGGCAGACTTCATCAGGCGGCCATTGACCAGATCATGGAGACATTTCTAAAGCTTCCGAGCTTGTTTGTTTAATTGCCACGAAAGATAAAAATTTGGCAATGAGGTCAAATGTGGTTCTTTGAAAGATTAAAGGATGCAACCTCAATGTCATGCAAATGAATCTGCAGCAAACAAAGGGGGAAATGGCTATTTTTGGAAACTGACTCTGTCGTTATGCAACCTAATGAACAGTTTTTCATGGTCTAACACTTCTCTCGTTTGGTCTTCTTTGTGCTTATTTATTTATTGCCAAAATACCCTCAGTCGAGATAGATACAGGAACGATTACATGAACAATTTGCCCCTGTATCGTTCCTCCCCTCATTATTGAATCGACTGCATTCAGAGTTTGGATGGGTCAAGGATGCTTTTGTTTTTAGGGGTGCAGAGCTTTGAATGGTGACCCCCACTCAGAGAGAAAGAGAGAGCTCCTGTGGTGCACAAACACTCACTTATTGTGGAGTAGTGCAGTGGTTCTCAACTGGTTTCACATTGAACATGTGGCGAGCCAGCACTAAAATTGGTAATTGTACATTCTTCATTAAACAAAAACGTCATTCAAATCAAACATGGACTGTGAACTCTGAACATGAACTGCAAAGGCTCAGCACTATGCAAAATTATTAACGCGACAAAGAATAGAAAAATGTACAACTTTGCAAATGCAAACAACAGTAGAAACATCATTTATCATCCTAACATGGGCAAGAAACAATGGCCTAAATATTCTGTTAGTATTAGCCAAATTCAGGGCTGAGCTGGGAGGAGAAATCGGCCCTGGATTTTACATAGCAACTGGCCCAAAAGTTGAGCACGAAGGGGGGGTTCGCTGTCCTTTTCTGGATATCGCGGCGCCGGTTTGTGGTCCGTTCTGAATAACGTGACGGCTCATTTTAGCTTATCGCGGCCCATTTGGCATGTTTTGCGGCCGACCCACCGGCCCGCTCGGTTCTCCCGATGGCCAGTCCGCCCCTGATCGGCCCCAAAATGCGGCGGCCCACTGGGAAAATGCCCAGTATGCCAGATTACTAGTCCAGCCCTGGCCATATTAATAGGACTGGGCATCAATAAAGATATCCCGAATCTGATTCACAAACTCTCCATTAATTTCAATTTAATTGGATTTGATTCTGTTTCTTTGGTGTCCATTTTTCTACATACCAATTTAATTGTTGGTACACCTATTGATTTTGCTGTTCTTGTTATATGTTATATGTTATGCACAGTTATATGGTTAATTGTATTATATATTTTCCCCTTCTATCCTGTTCCTATCAGACCTGCAACCCATTTCAGTCACAACCCACCAGTTGACACGCACTAACAAAGGGACAACTGCTCTTGTAACCAGTAATTGTGTAGTCTCCCAGTAGACTTCCTGTATAGAGGGTGTGGGAAAGCAGGAGACATGCAGAATGCAATATGTGCATGTGTGTTTGTGAGTATGTTGGGGAAGGGGTCGTTTGAAATTGCGGTAAACAGATTACCGAACCAAGGGGCCCATTCTTTGAATGTTAAATCAGCTTGGCTGTCATGCGATTAAAACACAACCATATGTGGAGTTGGTGGGCAGAGAAGATCCAAGCTTCCGGTCTCTCTCTCTTTCTCTTTTCTATCCTTATCTCTCTTTCACTCTCTTCATGAATGGAGCTTTTCTCAGGCTGGCACAGGGACACTTGGCTTGCCAGCCCACTAATATGGCATGAGTTTCTGGTTGGGCATTAAAGGGTCAGCTCGATTGACTCTCTTTGGTTGTTGCTCAGACAAGCTTCAGAGAACATCCTACAGGAATTCATTGGAAATTTCCATAAACAACATTAAAATGTGATAATTAAGTGGAAAAATGGATATTATTGATACATGGTCTGGAATTAAATGTGACATTGCAAAGCATCTTTTTCAAGGTTTCCATGTCAAATCAACAATATTTCAAAACATTTGAAGATAGATAAACTGAAATGATGATGAAAGCCATAATATTGCATAGCATTGATTGACATTTATTGAGTAATCACATTGTTTTGAAGAGAGGGGTCAAAATGGCAATTTTCACCTTTGATTTCGGAGCAAAACTACAGGTCAAAGAATAACCTTAGAATGCCACTTTGGTGATTAAAAGTACCAATCTGTACATTATTCCAAACATTTGGCCGGCAGTGTATTTGATGTCGTATCTCAGTTAATGTTACACTTGATAAGCGTGAACAATTAACTGAGACCACATCAAAGTGGAAGAGAATCTGATCTGAAATCACAACGTGCACGTTTTTATTCATAAAGTTTACACTTTAGAAATATTGGCTGCACAGATTCTTAAATGAATAGTAATTTTGTATATGCTCATTTAAATTGTTACTATATCCCTGTGCCTCTTGGATAATCAGTCATATGAATATTTTTTATATTATTCTGATGAATGCATTATTCGTCTTGAAGTCATTATCCGTGCCTTTCTGAATAAGGCATTCAACTTCAGGTGCATCCCTAGTTTGCAACAATTATATTTTAATGTGCATTTACATTTATATTTATGCATTTACCAGATGCTTTTATCCAAAGCGACTTACAGAGCACTTATTACAGGGACAATCCCCCCGGAGCAACCTGGAGTTAAGTGCCTTGCTCAAGGACACAATGTTGGTGGCTGTGGGGCTTGAACCAGCATCCTTCAGACTACCAGTTATGTGCTTTAGACCACTACACCACCACCACTCCTATATAATGTGAGTGGTGTTTTCTCTTTTGTGCACCACCGTTACATTTCCCTGGTGTTGAGGGTGGTTGTCAGGGCAGTGCCAGGTGTTTTGTGTGGTTTCTAGGGGGTTGCAAAATGGTTGCTTACTTATCAAAGTCAAAAGAGCTCACCTCAAATCTCTATGATGTTCTGGTCTCAGATATGGCTCTATATGGAAACTTTCTAAAATAGCGTGTATATATATATATATAATTATTTATTTTTTTATTTTTATCGCAGGTGAAAGAAGTGCATAAATGAAGATGAAAGACAAAATATGAATTGCTATGGATCAATATTTACTGAATAATCCATTATTATTTAGAGAGGGGTCAAATTGACAATTTCATGATTTTGGAGCAAAACTACAGGTAAAAAAAATAACTTTATAAAGGTGTCAGCATCATTATTTTATGTTTACACAGAGATTGGTGGATCTATTACTAAAATCAGTTGACTTCAGTGCACCTTGTTGTATAATATGTCAATGGTGTGAGTCCAAAAATGGAAAAAAACACTTTTTTCTGCTGTTTTTCCATAGTTTGAGTGCCTATAACTCCAGAAGTATTAAAGATATCTTAATATCCTTTTATATTCTTGTCTAAAATAATTGGACCTTTTTGTATCTTAATTTATAAGGCCCTATATGGTTACATCCAAGAGATATGGGGCTTTCAGCATCTAGTTTTTGGAAATCCAGAAAAGATTTCAGCTGAAGTCATGTTTAAGTAATAAACCTTGCATCTTGTAACTCTGTAATAAAATAAAATAATGATGCTGCGAGAAATAGTTTGTCTGATGATATGCTGGACAGCAACAATCAGGGTAGAATAGATCAGTAACATATTAATGTCAGGCTTAAAAACCCTCTTCAGTCGATCTGTCGGGAGAAAGTGTTTGTACTTCTCAGGACTGTAACCGGATAGCTCAGCCGTGAATGAGTATGTGTGTGTTTATACTTTTTCTCCTCAGGGTAACGGGGCTTTTTGCAGTCAGGTATGAGTCAGGGTGTGTTTCATGGTGATTCCTCCTCCATTCCATGTGTTATTGTTTCCTTACAAGACAAATTCCACAGCGTATTGCTTTATTTTGCATTCGTTGAGGATTTCGTAGTAGAAATAACACTGTGCAAGTGGGTTCAGCGATCAAGGTTTACCAGGGTTAAGTGATTTGGCAGATACGGTGAAGGTGAACAGGAGCTCAAAACTACCTGGAAATGCTTGAATTCCACCGAGTGGATTATACAAGTTAAAGTTACATTTAAAAAGACATTTAAAGAGACAGTTCACCCAAAAATGTACATTTTGCACATTTAAACTTGGTGCACAAAGATGTGTTGCACCAGGTTTGGTCTGTAATGCCAAATGCATTTGGTTCTAGCATAACAATTTCTTATGGCTGTGGGGATCGAACCAGCAACCTTCTGATTACCAGATATGTGCTTTAGCCCACTATGCCACCACCATAACCAACAATGTTGCAAACTGTAACCTTGTTTCATAACTAATAGCAACTCTACCAGTTTCGAAAATGTGGAAGTGCGAATGAGACCCGAGAGTCAAAATATTCGTACGGTACATTTAGGCCGATTTTGGAGATTTACAGCACCCTGTCACTTTTGTTTTTTTTCATTGTATAGAAATATTTTCTTTAAAATATCTACTTTAGTTTTCCACCAATGGAAGACAGAAAATGGAAAAGGTTTGGAACGGCATTAGGGTGAGTAAACGATGACATCGTTTTTACGTTAGGCAAAAGTGCCATTTCAGCTGGCAAACTTGAATATGCAAAATGATTGACAGGCGAGAGAATGTTTCTGATTTGATATCTTTTCTGGTTGGTTAAAAGGGGGCGGGCCCTTACCCCAGACTCTTATCCACAGAGTCTAGGGATGTGACACAGATATCTGTCATGTAGTAGAGTCATTTTCTGTTTAGTATAGTCATAAATGAATCGCTTACAGCACCTTTAAGAAGAATGAGTCGAATAGCCTGTTAGGCTGTAAATGAGTAAACATCAGCTGTAAACCAGCTGCCTATCAATAAATACACAAAAGCAGTTTTATTAATGGGTGTGGTTGTGTGTATACAGACAGAGAGAGATATTCCAGTGCACCTGTTTGTTTTTAGAGGGCAGGAAGTGGGTGGGTCATTTGTGTCTGGTCTTGTTCATAGCAGAATTAAGTCAACCTGTCTCTCTCTATCTCTGTCTGTCTGTCTGTCTGTCCGTCTGTCTGTCTGTCTGTCTGTTTCTCCTTCAACACTTGAACAGACAGGAGTGTTGGGTGTGTTGTGTCATATATTGGCTGCTGTCGAGTAGTAAATGTAAATGAGGTGCAATTTCCTACAGTCTATTTAGCAGTAAATTATCAGTGTCTGTTTAGCCAGTCTGCCCAAGGGTACATGGGAGAGAGAGAGAGAGAGAGAGAGAGAGAGAGAGAGAGAGAGAGAGAGAGAGAGAGAGAGATTAACACGTCATTACATGAACGAATGGTCCCACTTTATATTAGGTGTCTTTAATTACTATGTTATAACATTAAAATACATCCAATACAATGTAAGTATTGTGTAACTACATGTTTTTTTTCTGCAAGATTTACATTTGCTGCTAGTGAGGTTGGGTTAGGGGTAAGTTTAGGGTTAGGGGTAAGGCTAACAGTGTCACTACAGATGTAATTAAATGCAGGTACTTTAAATGTAAGAACAATGCAACTACACATATGTACATTGTGTCAAAGCTTATCTAATATAATTGGGTCTACATCATTTTTAATCACAATATGAATATGATATGTCTATGATATATGAACAATATGTAGATATTTTACATACTGTATATATGTTTTATATATTATACATTGTATAGGTTTCTTTATCCTGGCACTTCATGTCCCAAATAAACAGATTATATAAAGGTCCATTTAAAGCTTTTTCCCAGGACTATTATGTATAGATTTGATGGTTTAAGTCTTGTCCCAGAACCAGACTTTCAATTTTTAACAATGAAAATCCATTATATAAATGCTAATTATTACATGTTTATAACTATGATCATCTAAACAAAGAGTGATGAACATAACGCATTTCAATTTCTATTGTGTGAAAATTATTTCAATTTTTTCCCCACAAATTACACCTGTAACTTCCACCACAACAATTTTTTTTTGCCCCTAATAAAGTTTAAAAAAAATTAGTGTCAAGCGGAATATCACTTTGTGGAGTGGAGGGGGGCGGGGCCGGGTCGGAATATCGCGCGCCCGGTCCCCAATTGGCCTGATGAGGCTCGCGAGGGATAAAGGCGGCCGGTGACGATGGTTCGAGAGAGAGAGAATTACGGGCATGTCCGTGTTTATGTTTGTGCTTTTAGTTTAAGTTCTCATTAAATTATGATTTATGTTGACAAGCCGGTTCTCGCCTCCTCCTTGCCCATCATTAATGGTCAAGGTTACATTGGTGCCGAAAGCCGGGAAGGAGGAGGGATGCCCGTTGCAGAGTCCTCGACACTGCCGTCCACCCAGGGGAGCGCCGATGCCATCTGCCGTGTGAAGGAGTAGCCCGACCGCCCGGATGCGGGAAATGGCCGCCGTCCGCGGGGCAAGTGGGGTCTGGATACCCCGACCACCTGGAGCGAGGGAGCCGCTGCCGGGGGCGAAGGAGTCGAGGTTAGACCACCGTCCGCGAGGGGAGGAGGGAAGAAACTCTCCGACCGCCTGGAGCGGTAGGGCCGCTGCCAGGGGCGGAGGAGTGTCCCCATTTGCTGCCAGAAAAGCGGAGGGGCGTTCTGACCGCTGGGGGTCGAAGGTTTGACTCCGGTTCGCCCGGGGTTGGAGCAGCTGTCGTCTGCCTGAGTATGGAGGAGTGTTCGAGGACCACGCGACGGTACATCAGAGAACCCGTGAGTGAGCTTTTTCTCTCTCTCCTCTCTCTCTCCCTTTCGAACCGTGTTGGCCTTTTCCCTCGCCTATTTTGTTGTTGTTGTTTTTTCCCCTCCTGTCTCCTCCCAGGGCGAGGAAGGCGGGGATGACCACGCGGGACGCAAGATACACCCAGCCCCAGGGATGGGGGGGTGTACGTCATGCCAGTGGCACCCCGGCCTGAGATAACTCCGGGAGGAGTGTGATCATTAGTGTACATAAAATTTTATTTCAAAAACGTCATTTCCATCAGCATCACATAATTCTATTGAACTCAACACAGAATTTAAGATGCTCTGGAAATGACTCTGTGGTGGATATTTTCATGACTTAGCTAGAAAGATGAAAATAAACGTACAGTATCTGTTTAAAATGCAATTAGTTCCAGAAAATATCAATTGTGCATTTTGTAAACTACAGAAGTCAACGAAAAGTCCCCCAAACTAAGGTGTTTGTGTTTTAAACAGCCATGTTAATGTTCAGTTTAGTTTTAAGACACTGACCGTGCACGTGGTCTGAAGGTTTTAGTGCATATGTGTGTGTGAGGTCACATGGTAAAACACTGTGTACTCTGGTCAGATGCATGAATGGAAAGCATCTGTCATGCATTGGGCTGTGAAGGTGGTGCAATGTTCCCTGTCTGTTTTCTTTATTAAAAAAGGAAGACAGAAAATAAGAATGAGAACACAGATCTTTCTCAAAGTCTCTCATTTCAGCAGTTCTGTGTGCATGTTGTTATGTGACTGTATGTGGCAACAGAAAAGTGGTTCTCTGTATAGTGACAACATGAGTTGCATGTGCTACATGCCAATGTGGACACTCCCTTCTAATTAACAAGTTTGGCTATTTCAGCTACACCCATATCATATGTAACAGGTGCATAAAATCAAGCATACAGCGATGCAATCTCTCCATGCAAACTTTGTCAGCCTCTCTTTCTTTCTCTGTGTCATAGACATATGCGTGGACCAGGCAGCTCAAAGCTCAGAGGTCATTACTGGACTGCATTGTTGTCCAGGATCTCCTGTAAGATGAACCGTGAAATCAGTAATCTGTTCCCTGTGACCTCAAGCCCCACACATCACTGTCAGTGTTGCACACCGCTATGATCAATGTGCTCAATGCTAACATGTTAGGATGCTCCCTTCTGAAAAACTAGACTTGACAATTCTGTACTTTCTATGGCCTGATAGCATCTTTACATGGTCTCATTGACATTATAATGTCTTTCAGAAATCATATTCAATATTTCAGGTGCGATTCTTTTGATAATCTTTGACCTGTGGTATTAGGGCAACAAAATAGTGCTTTCGTTTGATATATGATTTGTGTACTTTTACTTTCATATAAATGTTTCTACCAAATTACCTTTAGGTGGCGCTGATTTGCGACATGAATGTTTTCAGGCCTCATTATGTTACTTTATGTAACATATATGCAGAAGTGATAGTAATCTATGAAAAGCTCAGATTCTAAGCTTTCAAACGATACCCTTTATGCCTGACTTATGCATTCTGAGACTTTAACATTTTAAGAGTAAACTTTATCACAATATAGCGCCCCCTTATGGACCCGCTGAACATTTACATTTACATTTCTGCATTTTGGCAGATGCTTTTATCCAAAGCGACTTACAGAGCACTTATTACAGGGACAATCCCCCAACCTGGATTAAGTGCCTTACTCAAGGACACAATGGTGGTGGCTGTGGGGATCCAACCAGCAACCTTCTGATTACCAGTTATGTGCTTTAGCCCACTACTCCGTAAGGAAAGCTTTTTACAAAAACCCTGGGATAAACCAGTTTCTTAAGTGCATGTGAACATTGTCATTGAATTGTAAATAATTACCAGCTTAGAGCATTTCCATTGTTGGTCCAGACTGGTTTAGACTGGTTTATAACTGGTCCAGCTGATGCATCGGTAAATCAAGTCACCTAATAAAACAACCTAGTCTCTTGGCAAGTCATAATAATTAGTAAGAGATGGCAAGATTATATTAAATCATATGAGTTAGCATATACAAACACGTACCCGTTACGCAAACACTAAACTAACTAAACTTTTGTCCACAAAAGAAGGGGGGACTTCAGGGTTTTGAAGGAGTCGAGCACTTACGAAAATCGAGAGTTCGTGGCAAATTTGTCACTGATCATTTTCACATGCAAATGAGCTTTGAGGCAAACTAGCGGCAAATTGTCCATTGTTGCCAAAGGTTTGCCGGAGGTTCACCACTACTGGCGAAGAGCTGCAAACTTCAGTCAACATCTAGAAAAAAGTTTACAAAAGTTTAGATTTTTACAGGTTTATTGACATCAGTCATTTGTAGCGCATGAATAATTTGGGAATGAGAAACCAAATTTGTTCACAGACATTTCCAATCTCAAAATAAAGTGTTTGATAAGACGCTAGTGAAATTGTGATGTCTGTAGTTTATCGATTTGAAATTCTGAGAACTGGTTGGTCTCTATGGGTATAAAAGTCGCACCTTTACGTACGAGTCATCTTCGCCATCTCGTATGAATTATTCATCCAAAACGGGTTCCTGGGAACCAGCATCCAAAATGCAAAGCATGCTGGTGACCAGTTATGCTGGTGTTTTCAACAGGATTTGGTTTTCACGTCTCAGTTACAGGGTACCTGTAATGTCTCATTGCAAATGAGATCAAAGAGTGTCTTTTTCCATCAACATAACGAAACTGTGAAGCCTTTGTCTCCTGTATCTTTGACTAATTATCATTGTGGGACATTGTCTTGGGGTCATTACTACCGTCCTCCTGTTGAGTCCCTGATAAGACGTCTGATTGTCTACAGCTCGACCTGTGATTATGCTACACCAGTGGAAGTGTTTCCCGCCGCTGATCTGGGATCTCATTGATTCATTTATTGCATCCCAGACCCTGAATTTTTCCATGTTGCAATAAAGAGAGTGCAAGTCTGCTTTTCAGTCAATTAATGCCTAGGAATATTGCCAAATACATTGAGCATTTGAGAAGCTAACTCTTAGTTTTGGCCACGAGTCACAAAAAGGCACATTCAGACATTTTACAGCAGTATCAATCTCTGTCAGGTGCTACTTTTACTCAAATGACTCATTAGGAAATAATTGCTTTGGAACAATACCGGCCCCATTGACAGAATGAAGTGATTTATGATGCAGCGAGAAAGTGTGCGCAGGTGAAATCAATCTACTGTAACAAGAGAGTCCAGAGGAAGTGTTTTCACTGTGTTGAACACACACACACACACACACACACACACACACACACAACCTTTCTCAGTCACACTTCTGCTTTATTAGTGTTTACAGTCCACCGTTCTTCAGGGTTTATGAAGGGGGCATTCACACCTAACGCCATGTGGCACATGCCTGCGAGCATTGAGCTTTTATCCAATGATCAAAGATACCAGAAAAGCTTCCCGCCATTCAAACTTAATGAGGTTTTAATAAGAGGTCCATCCCACCTTCTGCTGCTACCTGTAAGAAATATCCGCTCTCATTTGGAGATGCTCTGCTTAAATCTCAACACAGGCTTGTCTTTGTTTGAGTTTGAGATTGTTTGAGTTTGAGGGTGTCACCAGTGTTTTACTAACGCGTGATGTGAAACTGTTTTTGAACTACACAATTGCCTAAATATAAACTTTTTCTGATTTATGTCATTTTTTTTCCTGAAAGCCATGAAACATTGCCACCACTGTGTCATTTCAAGCGCATCTCAAATTCTGTGTTTCTGTGGACATTACATTTTTATCATTTTTAAAATAAATGACAGACTCATTTGTCTTGCTATATATTGTATTTATCCTAATACACACAATAAAATCATATTTTCAAATTTTTGGCAAAATTTGACAAAATTACTGCTTTATTGGAATTTGACGGCCAAAATAAAATAGTGATATTTCCCTTGAATTTTCTTTTTGTCTTTTGTCCAATTGGTTAACAAGAACACTAATTTTTTAAAAACTTTATTAGTGGTAAAATAGTTTGTTGTGCTGGAAATAACTGTGGGACAGTCGTGATTTTTGAACTGATTTAAATAATTTTCACAAAATAAATAGTGAAGTAGTTTATGGATATTTCACTCTTTGATAGATTATCAATATTTTCAGGCATGCAATAAAATAAATTTTTATAATGAATTTTCATCATTTAATATTCAAATTCTGGGTCTGGGACAAGGCTAAAACAGTCAAATGTATTCATAAAAGTACCAAAAATAAATGATAAAATATTTCCAAATTGTCTGTTTTAACACTTAAAATAATAATAGCAATAATAATTTTAAAATGTATTAATTTCAATTTGATAATCAGAATTCAATCACATTGAGCTGAGTAAATATTTTCAAAATTGTTGAAAAAAAAAAAATACACAATTCAATTCACTGTCTTTTTTTATTGAATGAATGAATCTGACCATATAACAACAAGAAAAAAAATGAGAACTGTTAAATAAAAATCAACCCCTGGGACATGAACAGGGCTGGACTGGTAATCTGGCATATCGGTCATTTTCCCAGTTGGCCGACGCACTTTGGGGCCGATCATGGGCGGACTGGCCAATAGGAGAACCGAGCGGGCCGGTGGTGCGCCCGCGAAACGTGCCGAATGGTCCGCGATAGGCAAAAATGAGCCACCGCGTTATGCAGAACGGACCACAAAACGGCGCCGCGTTATGCAGAAAAGGACACAAACACCCCTCCCCCCTCCCCCGCTCAACAACTTTTGGATCAACCCCAACCCCTCCAACTCCATGGAAAATCCGGGCCGATTTCTCTTCCCAGTCCAGCCCTGGACATGAAAGTACACAAAGGTACATAAGAAATCCGTCACTGATTGAAAAATGTTTAAGGCAGATCTTTGCATGAAGTACTTTGTTCTCTTGTGGTTTTTCAGAGCTTCTAAAGCGTTCTGCAGGTTGAGGTGGAATATAAATGGAAACATCACGTTCTGTGGTATGTATGCTCGACTGAACTCTTCGGTAAATGACTCTTCGATGTTTCTGCAGCACTTGTCAAAGCTGTAGGTGCTGTTGTAGGTGGAAAATGAAGCCAGAGTCACAGGCTTTATGAATTTGGTGAATTTTTTTGTTATGTCTACTTTGAGGAGGTGTAACCTTACATGCAGCCCGGTGGTTTGGAGTCACTTTCTTTCTGTCCACCCCCGTTTCTAGACTTTCTTGCTGTATTTTGTGAAATGATCTCAGCCAGCCTTGACAAGCCCTTCTGGAGTCTTTTCCACATAACGACTTTATACGACTTTATTCAGTAAATGGTGTCAGGGTGTCCACAACTTTTATTATCAATTTGTCACCCACCGGTCCCTTACAGCAGGCTCGTTAATTCTATATGAGTTCTATTCTAGTATTATTCTTGACTTTAGGTAAAACTTTGGTGGTAGTTCTAGCTCTAATGTCTGGTCATATGAACCCTGTTTGAAGCCGTAAACTACAGAAAGAAGATTTATTATGATAAATGTAGTTATTTTTTCAACATTGGATTTTGACTTTGAGGTGACCTTCATATGTTGACTGGATGATGGATGGTTTTCAGGGACTGGTGGTTACATATGGACAGAAAACCAAAAGTGCTTACACAGGATATCCAGTTTATATAAGGGAAAACTGGGAAATAGCTGGCATTGTGGGGGATATATGCCAAAATAATGTATGCATGTTCTAAGCCCATTTTTGTAAAACCTATAAACATACATTTATCATAAAATAACCCAAATATATTGTGCCTTTACCAAGTTTTCTCTATATCACTTTCCAGTTACAGTATGCATTTTGTTTATTAGCATATACATTCATTCAATCTCCATTTTATCACAGTGCAATAATGCATCACATTATATGGTGTGGTGGTGGCGTAGTGGACTAAAGCACATAACTGGTAATCAGGAGGTCGCTGGTTCGATCCCCACAGCCACCACCATTGTGTCCTTGAGTAAGACACTTAACTCCAGGTTGCTCCGGGGGGATTGTCCCTGTAATAAGTGCACTGTAAGTCGCTTTGGATAAAAGTGTCTGCCAAATGCATAAATATACAGTATATACAATGTATGTCTACAGAGCATGTGATAAAAACAGTACTATTCTCTTTATTTTGCCTATTTGTGTCTGAAATAAGGCCACTGAAAGGACTGTAGTTTGTCATTTTCTTACTGTAGGAACAAAATTCAACATTGCCCTTGACAAGAGTTATCACATCTTCATTTTATATACCTTACTAGATTTGTGGAAATATCCATGCTTGCAAGACAGCAATAGTATAGTGTTAAATCTGAGGCGAGCTTGGGTTTAAGAATTCGGCTCTGTGTAAATGAAATGCTCCGTCTGATAGCTACAAAGTTTGAATGGAGTCTGCATGTTAAGTGGTTCAAGCTGAATTAATCACAGATTTATTTATTTATTTTTATTGGAGAAATGCTTGAGAAATATTAGTACAGTGCTACCTTACCACCAGCTATTCAACCATTGATGATATCCCCAGTAGTTATTAGGGGCCAAGCCACCAATGTGCATTGCCCTATTGTATACGTTATTATTATTATTATTATTCTGGCTGGGAGTCTATGGCAGCCCTATGAACTGTACATAGGAAAATTATGAAATTTTTGCACACTGATAGGGTGGGTATGCATAGCCCCTATACCAAATGTGGAGTCTCTAGGTCATACTCTATAGCGCCACCACCAGTTAAAAAAATGTACTTTCTTTTATTTGTATCTTTTGAAACCTTTATCCTAGAGACATAATAATGTTTTGTCTGGTTATTCTCCTTCTGATGATTTAAATGGACACCTTACATCAAAACTCCACCCATTACAGTGGCCGTCATCTTGGATTATGACGTTTACAGTTTAAAAGTTTTACTTCCTTCAAACTTTGTCTGATTTATCCAAACGATGACTCAAAGTCATCTCCAGACCGAGCTCCACAGAACTTTCCCCACCTTTTGAGACCTGGGAGAGAAACAAGGGGAGGGAAAAGGGGAGAGCGAGGCAGAGCGACAGTGCGAGAGAGAGAGAAAAAATTGATCAACCACTCCTCCACCCTCTGGTGGATGACAGCTGCTCCTCCCCGGGCAGACAGCAGCGAGTCCTCCAATCCCTGGTGGATGGAAGGCCCCTCCATGTTCTGGCGGCCGGTAGCGAGCACCTGCGCCCCTGCCAACTGCTCCATCACTCCAGACGTCTGGCAATGAGCCTCTCCTCCCCTCGTGGACAGCGGAAGTTCCTCCGTGTTCAAGCGGATGGCATCGATGACTCTGTCCCCGGGAGGACAGCAGCGAGTCCTCCAATCCCTGGCAGATGTAAGGCCCCTCCAAGTTCTGGCAGCCGGAAGCGAGCCCCTCCGCTCCAGGCAGCCAGCAGCAAGCCTCTCATCCCCTCGTGGACAAAGGCAATTCCTCCACGTCCAGGCCGCTGGCAGCGACTCCTCCATCCCCTTGCGGACGGCCGTGGATGCTCCTTTGGGCGGACGACAGTGGCGAGGACTCCACGACAGCGCATCCCTCCTCCTTCCCAGGCTTCGGCACCAATGTAACAAGGTTTAAAATGGGCAAGGAGGAGGTGGGAACTGGACGAACCATCAAAATAATGTTTGACGAAAACGTAGACACAAACATAAACACACACGGCAGCTGCTTGTGGCTCTCTCACTCCTGAACTGAGGGGTGCGGGTCAGCCTTATCCCTCAACTCGGCTGATTAGTCCAATTGAGGGCCGGCCATGCGGACTCACAGCCTGCTCCGCCCTCCTTCTCATCACAATTTGTTATAGTATTTTTTATTTTTTTTTTATTAATCCTGCTGCTCTCAGCCTGGAATGTATATTTGGCAATTCTGACCTGTGTCAACAGAATGGCCCAGTGGCTAATGCATTGGAACGCAGGTCAAAGGGTTGAGGGTTTGAGTCCAGGAAAGAGCACTTTTAAATATGTTTACTTCTGTTAATATCTGGGTCTTCATATTGTGCCTTCTGCAATGACAGTACTTTATTGTGAAATTCCTGCTTCAATTAAAAAAAGGAAAAAATAAAACAATAAGCTGTAAATATTTTCTCTGAGCTGTATACTCTCAACCAAGAATGTCTCTTTGACGTTAGTCAGACTTGCTGATTGTGTATGAGAGCTTTGGGCTTTAGTTCAAAGACTGGGTGAATCCTGGTTTGATACTTGCTTCAGCTGGTAGAAATGTTGTGACTCTGTTGTGCTGGAGCTCTTTTGTATTGTGCTTAAGGAATGGTTTTAGGGCTTGGCCCTGATCACTGCTGCTTGCAGCTATATTTGAAATATTTGTAATTATATTTAAAAGGCTTGAAAGGCTGAAATGAGTTCAATTAAAGGTATATTTTAAGTCTCAGCCAGTCAGTTGGGTTTTATAAAGATTTAAAACAGAAACGCCGCTGAAATCTCTTCATCTCGTAAGACTTCCTCACATCTCTGCTCTCGTGACATTATTCTCTCACTGTTCATGGGGCTCGCTCGGGCCCCCGTGTATATGTGTCATGAAAGTGATTAGCGTCAAGAGTAGTGCTTTAAAGATCTGCATTTGTCTGGAGCTGAAAGATTTGAATGGATTGCTTTAATCCCTCTTACCTGAGGCAGGTGAAGATCTTCTTCGTGGCCGCAGGTTAGCTGGAGTTTCTCAATTTCGTGAATTTGCATCGTAATTAGGTTTATCTAGGGAGGTTAACTACAGTAATGTGGATTTAAATTGGTGCATAGATTAAATATTCAGGGGTTTTGAATTTAAAAGAGTAGTTCAACCAAAATTGAAAATGCCATCATCCTTCATGTACTCACCCTCATATCGTTCAAATTCGGTTTGTAGGCTTTTTTATGAAGCTCTTTTCCATAAAACAATCATAGTGGCCATATCCGTCAAGATCCAAAAAGGACAAACGTTATTTAAAGCACTATAAAAGCAATCTATAAGATACCATATTCAAAGTCTTCTCAAGCCATATGATAGCTTTGGATTTGATTAAAATTTAAGTCATTAACTTGTCGACGTGCACATTTTTTGGACTCTTGAAATCAAGATTTTGACATTATTGTTTTATGTGAATAAATAAAGACAGATTTCTAGTTTCAACACTATTTGTACTTCAGACCTTTTTATTGTTGGACAAGAAAATCTAGCTTCATATCAAGTGACCCACATTTAGTTTTCAACCATTGAAAAATTGGTGACATTGAACAATTTACACATGGAGCAACATTGAGAGCCCCATATCTTTGGGAATATATCATATAGCGTGTTAAAAATTAAGATGAAATAACTCAAGTTTATTCTGAACCAGAATCTAAAAGGACATAAAGATATATTGAACATGTCTGGAGTTATAGGCACTCAAACTTGGTAAAAACAACACAAAAAGAGCTTTTTCAAATTTTTAGACTCCATTTATATAATGCATAAGTCAACGGATTTTACTAAAAATGTACATATCTGTGTGTAAAAATAAAGTAATCACACTGACACTTTTCTAACGTTATTTTTTTGACCTGTAGTTTTGCTCCAAAATAGGCGAACATTTTCATTTTCACCCCATTTTACAAAATAATGGATTTCTCAGTAAATATCGATACATGACATGTAATATTTTGGCTTTCATCATCAATTATGTTTAAAACAAAATACGAAATAGTATTAACTAAATCCAAAATCTCAGCCAGGTTTGGTTTGTCATTGTCATTGAGTGTGTACAAATTATCACAGACCTTTTTGGGTGAACTATCCATTTACGCAGCTGACTTTCAGATGCACATTGACGTTTCAGATACAGAAATTGTTCTACTAATTGAACTAGTGTCCAGGAAGTCAGACAAACGCATAGCTAATGTTTTCACATTACAATTAGGATTCTGAGGAGGCTTATTCTAGGTAGAATGAGCCTGAAAAATTTACAAGTCATAACAAATGCATGTAGGCAATGAAGCATGCTAGAGATAGACAGGGTGCACAGACAGGGTGCACAGAGTTAAGATACTGCTATTAATGTCTGTTTTATCTATATTTGTATAATAATTAGAAAGCCAATATCCAAATTCAGCTGACAAATTCTCGTAAACCATCTAAAACCTGCAAACCACTACACACACCTTCACTTGTGTGTAAATCAAAGTGAAATAGCCAAAAGGAACATTACCTTATTTGAAGTACCTGTGCGGCTTCTGTGCAATTTTGCAGCTGTGTTAAAGGTCAGTATTGGGAGGTCTTTGTTTCGCCAATGGCACTTTAAAGAAGGGCGGGTCGTCCTCTGCATATTGGACAGGCGTGCACATTGTACAGAGTAATTTATTCATGGCTTTGTGGTTTTTCAAGTTATTTTGCCATCTATTTTTTATTGCGAGAGAGACTGACTCACACTGTGTGGTGTTCTTATCCATTAATACTGCATGCCAGTCTCAGCTACGATTCTACCATGAAATGTTTATAGGGTATCTAATTGTTCCTGTTTAGTATGGATGTGCCCGAAGCCGAATACCTTATACAGAAAGGCACGGATATTGACTTTCAAATGAATAACAAATTCATCCGAATAACACAAAAGATATTCGTAAGACTATCACCAACGAACACAGGTGTTAAGGGATGTTTTAAATAAGCATACCCAAAATTACAAAGCAATGATGCATCTGTCTTTTTATGTTTGCACAGTTGTGGTCTAAACTTATTTCCCTTATGAGCAAAGAAGGCTGTGAAAAAATATATTTTATCCTTTTGATCATTCATTTAATAAAAATCACAAAAATCTAACCTTTAATTGAAGTAAAACAATTAAAACAGGGGGAAAATCTCATTATTAAATTCATATTTTTCTCCAAAAGGCATTGGCCATAATTATTGGCACCCTTTTATTCAATTATTTGTACAATCTCCCTTTGCCAAGATAACAGCTCTGATTCTTCTCCTATAATACTTAATGAGTTTTGAGAACACATGGTAAGAGATCTGAGATCATTCTTCCATACAGAATCTCTCCAGATCTGTCAAATTCAGAGGTCCATGTTGGTGGACTCTATGGGGTTCGGGTCAGGGGACTGGGATGGTCAATCGCAGAATCTTGATTTTGTGGTCAGTGAACCATTTTGGTGTTGATTTTGATGTTTGATTTGGATCATTCTCCTGCTGGAAGATCCAACCACGGCCAATTTGAAGCTTTCTGGCAGAGGCAGTCGGTTTTGATATTTATCTGTTGGTATATGATAGAGTCCATGATGCCATGTATCTGAACAAGATGTCCAGGATCTCTGGCATAAAAACCCCCTACAACATTAAAGATCAACCACCATATATTAACATTTGAAGTTCCAGTATTGTCTGGCAAACTGAAGATGCATGAGTTTGTTGTTGGTTGAGAGCAAATGCTTTTATCTTGAAATCCTCCCAAACATCTTGCGGTGATGTAGGTCACGTCTGATTGTAGTTCTGGAGACTTTCTGACCCCAAGACCCAAATAATTTCTGCAGTTCTCCAGCTGTGATCCTTGGAGATTCTTTGGCCACTTGAACCATCCTCCTCACCGTGAGTGGAGACAATATAGACACACGTCCTCTTCCAGGCCGATTCTTAAGATCTCCAGTTGATTGGAACTTCTTAATTATTGCCCTGATGGTGGAAATGGGTATTTTCAATGCTTTAGCTATTTTCTTACAGCCACATCTCATTTTGTGAAGCTCAACAACGTTTTGCTGCACATCAGAAATATATTCTTTAGTCTCAGCCACTGTAATGGATGATTTAGGGAATTTGGCCTGTGTGTTACCTCATATTTATACTCCTGTGAAACAGGAAAACATGGCTGAACATTTGATGTTCCTTGTCACCCAGGTGCACTAAAAGTTTTTAAATATGAATGGGAATATACTTCAGATATATTTTACTCATAATAATTTCTAGGGGCGCAAATTATGGCCAACCTGTTTTGAAGAAAAATATGTATTTAATAATTATATATTTACCCTCTTTCAATAGTTTTACTTCAATTAAAGGTTGTGTTTTTGTGATTTTATTTAACCAAAATTCGGTTTCATCAGATATTAATGTAAAAAATACCAGGAGAAACCAAAGCTAAAAACACATTCCACATTTAATGTAGCCTACATATCCAGGTTCAACTTGTGAGGAAAAATAAAGAATATATCAACAATATAATTAAATAATAATAATAATGATTAAATATACCTATACTATCTTTTATATAAAGACAAGATAAATGTAACAGTTACATTTTAAAATATGTTTTGAGAGTCTTTTGGGTTAAGCCATGCCCACATCTGGTTGTATCTGAATACAGAGACAAATACAGATTATATTGTCATAGAAACAGATACAAATACAGATACAGATAATAGCTTCGCTGCACACCCCTACTGGTTAGGACACATTGTCGACTCTCAGAAGAGTGATGGTTTGTATTTGGGGCACAAGGGGACATTCCAAATTAGGCCACTCCCCTTTACCCCAGTTTCTGCTGACTCTTAACTGTTTGTGATTCAATGTCCTGATTCGTTTCAGAATAAATCAGGATTTTATTTTTTTTAGAAAAGATCAAAGCATGTCATGATTTAACCCTGATGATGAACAGATTCATATTTTACAGAACAGACTTTTTATTAAGATATTTTATTCAATCATTAATTTTTTATAAAATACAGCCACAACATAACTCATGTGTATCTTTAGGTACACATTATCATATCAACAACCATGCAGTAGTTACTGTTATTTAAGTCTCACGAACACACAACAGAGTAACAATTCTTGGTTAATTGTGAATCATACATGATGGAATGAATCAGTCTACACTGGTCGCGTTGTGTGTTTGGCATTGTAGATTCTAAAGATCCGGCTCAGAAGAATCATTTAATAATTTATGTGTGAATCAGTCTACACTGGTCACGATGTGTGTTTCACGCTGTAGATTCAAAAGATCCGGCTCATAAGAATCACTTATACATGAATCAGTCTACACTGGTCACGATGTGTGTTTCACACTATAGATTCAAAAGAACCGGTTCATAAGAATCATTTATACATGAATCAGTCTACACTGGTCACGATGTGTGTTTCACACTATAGATTCAAAAGAACCGGTTCATAAGAATCATTTATACATGAATCAGTCTACACTGGTCACGATGTGTGTTTCACACTATAGATTCAAAAGAACCGGTTCATAAGAATCACTTATACATGAATCAGTCTACACTGGTCGTACTTTGTTTCGCGTTGTTGATTCAAAAGAACCTACATTTTTATTCTCTAAAACTATTTAAATATTATTTTGTTCAGTTATTTTATA
>NC_068296.1:2234976-2247476 GCF_025860055.1 Xyrauchen texanus | reverse complement strand
AAGTGCTTTTTTAAAGGATAGGCCAAGGATGGATTAAGAACTGAGGGGCCCCACATGACATGACTACGTTCACCTTTATGCACAACATTTGGTTGGATTTTTCAAATTGACGGAAGAATGTTTTGGAGCAATGTCTTACACGGCCAGTCATGTGTACTTTTTAATCATGAACTGATCCATAATCACGCGTTATTAATAGGGATGTGCACAGTATTCAAATATCAAAATCACTATTCAGTTATTCTGCACGTTTTTAGAGGTCTTCAACCTGATCTGAGTCTGATGGTAAACGACAAACCTAACGACAAAGGGTTTGGGTCAGTTTTTCAAGCATGCTATAGGGCGAGTTACGGGCGGTTCACACGTGCGTCTGTGCTGTTTTTAAATTGTTTTTCTATGTAAACACACACTAGATTCTGTCTTTGATCATTGCACAGTGCTCAACTCAGGACATTTTTTAGACAATGCATTAAGTTTAAAAGAACTTTAATATTGATTAATGCATCTCGAGACACCTGTGTTC
The DNA here is from genome assembly GCF_025860055.1 of Xyrauchen texanus. Classification (NCBI taxonomy): domain Eukaryota; kingdom Metazoa; phylum Chordata; class Actinopteri; order Cypriniformes; family Catostomidae; genus Xyrauchen; species Xyrauchen texanus. The sequence goes on along the minus strand of NC_068296.1, from coordinate 2,246,953 downwards.
TGTTTCATCATTTGTTTTATCATCGCTGGTGTCACAAATCGACACTCTGATGACGTTCAGGTTACAAAGAGGATTCAATGTGACGCGATTCCTGATTGTTTCTCTCCTGGCAAAGTTTCAGCGCTTGTTAAACAGTGAGCCAGTGTTTTTCCCCTGTTTGCTCTGGTGTACAGACAATAATAACACAAGTTTGGGTAAATCATTTCAAATCAAAGCATCCCGATGAGGTTTATAAACTGTAGCGTTCGCTGCCTCATGGAAAGTGAACCTGCCCGGGCAGAATGAGGCATTTTCCATTGATTAAGAACAGGCCTACTATGATGCAGTCCATGACAGAGATGATTTATGCTCGACTTTAATGTGATTTTATCATTTGAAGATGAATGTATTGTGCTATTTAAGCTCATAGCTCACTGTGTGCTTTATTCCCTGCTATCTGACACTGTGTTTGATGCATCCGTGACAATAAACGTTCTTTATTCCAGAGTCCCAACAAATAACACAATAACCGTTCGTGAACTGTTGCGGTTAGCCAAATATTACAAACGGTTACTGTGCACATATTTAAGGTATAAAGGCATCTTTCGCATAATCATTAAACATTAAATGCACTCCAGTGTCTGTGCTCGCACTGCTGTCGTCCAGCAACAAATGGTATTTCACGTAAGGCTGACATTTATGTGGATTTATAAGAGATATCTCAAAATAAATAAATAATTAATTTAGAGCTCGGGGCCCTTTTGGTTTAGAGGCCCCTGGGCAATGGCCCAATCAGCTCGGTGGTTAATCCATCCTTGGGAGGGATGAGTCAAAATTAATTTTGGTGATAATCAATATAATGCCACAAAATGTGGTCAATTGAACTTAACTTGAATCCTGGAATATTCCTTTAACAAGTGCAAAAATGGGACTGTCACTTTAAATGCACTGTCACGGAGGTGCACCAGTATATTAACGAGAGAGAAGTATCTCCTTTTGTAGTGCATACATGCAATTTGTGATTAAAATTTATATTTATTTTTACTTTTTCTGACTGTAAAGTACAGGAAGGATATTAAAAGACAAATTATTCAATGAAAGCTGGAGGAGGGATCTTATCGTTGATGGACACACATTACACGGAAGAAATGTTCTGTTTTATTCTGAAGCACTTTAACAAAAAAGGCAATTTTCGAGATATTGAAGTACTTAGTAAGCTAACTTTAAGCAGTTCAAGGACCTTGTGCAAACCCTGTAAACAGTGTAGAAAAAAACGAAGTAGTGATCAAATCAAGCGATAGAAAGATTGTGATGTTTGATGTTTGTTGCAGATTTCGAAATATAGAGTTTTGCCTCGATATGGTTTGTAACTTTAGTTCGCAATATTTAAAATTTCAAGATATTGTCCCATCGCTAGTAGCTAGCTAGCTAACTCAGCTAACACGAATAGTGAAATGCTACTGGACCATAACTGACGTGTAACAGTTATCAATCTCAACTTACCTTTGTCAGAGGGTTTTCAGATGCCTCACAAAATTGGACGTTGTTGATGAAGCATCTGTTACTTTTTAACCACAGGTTCTACATGTTGCAATCCTTTTGTTGCCATCGATATTGTATTCTTTAAATCCACATGAAATTACGTTTGGTTTAATTTTGGCTGTTTCATCCTTGAATGCACGATCTTCCAACTTGGTCCTACTCTCGTGGAAGTTGATTGGTTGTTTGAATGTGGAGGATGAGAATGCATATTTGAAAATCAAATGAATTTTATATTGGGGAAATTCCAGTCTGATCTTTGGTTTTAGAAAGTATAAAGTCTTTGCAAGTTAGAAAACTCAAGTCCGAGTCAAGTCCAAGTCATTGTTGTCAAAGTCTAAATCAAGTCGCAAGTCTTCTTTGATTATGTTGAATCGCAAGTCATCAAATTTGTGACTCAAGTCCAAGTCATGTGACTCAAATCCATGACCCTGAGACTTGGTCTTTTAAAGGAAGTTTCTTACACAGTTAATCTTAAAATGTTACCTTTGCCAACATTTTAACATTGAATAAATTACAGACAAGGACATAAGGAACTGTACATTAAATGACTTTTCTGTGTTAAATAAAAGTTGAGGTAAATTAGCAGAATTTTACATAATGTTGATTGTTGATAATTCAAATCCATCCATTGTTTGATTCAATGGTTTAGCAGCTGATGTGTCTATTTAACATTTACATTTATGCATTTGGCAGATGCTTTTATCCAAAGTGACTTATTACAGGGACAATCACCCTGGATCAACCTGGAGTTAAGTGCCTTGCTCAAGGATGGGGATTGAACCAGCAACCTTCTGATTACCAGTTATGTGCTTTAGCTCACTCCGCCACCGTCAATCCATTTAAGGTGTGAAACTCTGAGTTTGTGTTTCTCAATAGCAGCAGACATCATTTAGACAGTCGGTGGGAATTCACTGTAGTTTGTGGTTACTTTAATGAAATTTGAACAGCACTTGAACTAACTTGACAGACTGCCTCTCTCACTCTGCATGCCGGCCATTTACCCATTAAGTCTTTGTCCAAACCTTTGTAATGCAGGCAAGTGCTTTCTACTTTATTATGACTCCACATTAACTCCTTATACTTTGGTGCATTTTATGGCTGTTGCCCACAATTTTTCCCACTCAAATTTAAAAGCTCACCATTCACACATTCTGTGGACTAATTGTGGGATAATGGACTAATTGTTTGGCTACTTGGGGCTTAACCCTTATGTTCTGTTTGGGGTCTATATGACCCCAGACACTCTTCAAATAGTAAAAAAAAAACATCTCCAGCAGCTGCTGGAAAATGTGGACGATGCTAGGTCTGCTCCAGAAAAACGATTCAAAGACTAACAAAAGATGTCTGAAATGTCACAATATTTGTGTACAGCACACACACAAATTATCTGTTCCTCTTGCATCTGAAGGTTGTCTTTTTTGGTTTTCACCATTAGCATAATACAGTATCAGGAATTTTGTGGTGTGACAGGGTTTTAGGAGAAAAGTGTTTGGTCATCCTTTTTGTGTATTATATGTTATATATGTATGTATAGGGAATAAAAGAAAAACTTGACTACAGGAGTGCCAATGATCGGTGCATAAAATAGACGATGCACTCTCAAGACGAAATCATCAGGATTCGTAAAACGTTTCTACATTTGGCGAATTTGTGTGATATCGCGCGACTGCACTCGGCTTTCACTACAGCCAGTGATGTCGCTAGACGTCGTTTCCATCTACTACGTGACAATTACTTACTTCTGTTACACACAACAGCTTCCTACCATGTTTACACACTCTAATGATTGGTTAAGTTTAGATAAGGGGTTTAGGTACGAGCATAATATTAATAAGTATGTCGTTAATGCCTCGTGTGCAGAACTCACGCTTACATCGGCATTAGACATCTGGGAATTTGCACGTGATGAAATCGTACGAGTTTATGCGAACAACATCATGCGAGACCATACGAAACAGCCAAATCGTAAATTATGTACAGATTTTCATGAGATTGGGTTGAAAGAGATGTTTGTATTAGATTTTTTACATTTCACTTTGTGATTCTTTTGAAAATCTTTCGAACTGTGGTGTTATGGCAATAAAATAAACGGTACAGTCACATTCCTGAGAATAAGAGCTTTCATTTGATATATGACTTATTATTTTCATATAAATATTTCGACCATTACCTCTGGGGGCTAATTTTCAATGGCCTTATTTTTCTTATCTTAAGAAACATAAATCCAGAAGTGATGGATATCTCTGAACTTTGATTCTAAGCTTTCAAATGACACCTCATATGCCTGACTTATGTATACGGGGACTTAAACTTTTTAAATGCAAACTTTTATCGTGATATTGCGAGCACCTTCCTTTGGACCCACCAGCGGGTCCATGTAGTTTAATGGGTATATATATATATAATAAGACTTTTTCATTTTTATTAAAATCTTATTTCAATTGTGGGCATTGGTTTTACACCATGCAAATGAGTTTGTTTGTTATGAAATAAAAATGTAGGCTCTACTTAAATAATTTGTGTAGCGGAAACCAAAATTAATTGAGTCAACCTAACTTAAATACTGGAAAGAACTGGAAATCTCCTGCTCGGTTTCAGCCAAATATTGTTGCAACAAATATTATTCACATAGTCCCAACACAACTGGATTAAGTGAGCATAGATGGACAGTACATAATTAAATTAAGTTGAGACAAAATGCTAAAAAAATGTTGCATCAGCTCATTTTATTTAAGTTAACAGAGCAATTAAAAAGCAGTAAAAATCAAGTTAAGTGAAGACTGAATCCATTTGAACGTTTCATAGCAATGTGATCATATCACTTTTTGATGACTTTGTATAATATCACATGGACTTTACACAATGTTATTAAGTTCTCATCTCAGATATAAACATATTAAGTTGATTTACATTTTTCTGGTTTAGTATTTTCAATAGAGCAGCTTAGAGGCTGCTAGACGGCTCATTTTGTTAGTGTAGCGAGAGCTTGTTTTTCTCTTACTTAAAAGCAATTGATACTGATCCAATGCAACACTTACATTGCTTTATCATCGCAATCATAGTTTCCACCAAAATACTACGTTTTTACAATATCTCCTTCATACAGTATTGTATTCCAAGTCTTCTGAAGCCATGTGGTCTACCTGGTCTCATACAATTATGCTACAATAACTACTTTTTTACAAAATTATTTTTATGTGGCTGTTTTATATAATTATATAAAGTAATATTATACCTGTAGCATGTCATAACTCGCTTGTTTTCCATAATATTGTGTTCATTGCTCAGAGAGTTGGACAGTCCTGTCAATTGCAAGCTCGTTTGTCAAAACCCATTAAATCTCAATTACTGAAGTATTCATGCCCTGCGTGGTTTATTCCAAACAGAAATGTGAAGAGAAGTCTGACAGCCTGTACTTCAACATTATCATGTTACAATAAGCAGCATCACAGCTTTTGAAAATTAAAAAGAGATCAGGCTGAAAGTTTTGGCATTATCATAAACTCCTCTATTGTCTTCTAGAAGTGTTGGTATGTTTGTGGGAGAGGGGTTATAGATAATGAGGTCAATCATTTTGGGTTGGAGAGGACGGAGTCACAGTGACCAGTGTCAATCAAACATACACTCATACACAGATACACTGAAATCTCAAATTAGGTGTTTTAGCTCAACAACATGTGGTTAAGTAAATTATGAAAACATTTTGGCTGAACAGTTCATTTCATTATGTAAGTGGTTTGACCAGCGTCCTTTTAAAACATGAAATATCATCCTTCTCGCCTCACGTCTTCACCCATCACGGGGGGACCTGCTAAAAATAAGCATCTGGTGTGAGAGAGCAGCACAGAATAGTGAGACACGGAAAGGAAGGGACGACTTCCTAAGGACATAATGTTTGTTCAGAGTTGACTGCATTACGCAGATGTTGGTGGAGAAAAAGTGAGGGCATTGAAAATACATTGGGGTCCGAATGTCTGAGACCACTAGTGTGAATGTTGGGCGTTTCTTTAACTTTGGGCGCTTTTAGATCTGTGTATGTCTAGAAAGTAAAGTCTTATTAAACTGTTGTTTTTCTTCCACACTCTGATTACTAGATTTAATTTTTGTACTAACACTGTCCAACAGTGTATGTACATATATATATACATGTGTGTGTGTGTGTGTGTGTATATATATATATATATATATATATATATATATATATATATATACAGTGGCAAGAAAAAGTATGCAAACCCTTTAGAATTACCTAGTTTTCAAAATGTGATCTCATCATCATTAAAGCCACGTGTATTGACAAGCACAATCTGATTAAGCTAGCAACACACAAACAATTATAAACTTTCATGGCTTTATTGAACACATCCCATTAAACATTCACAGTGTAGGTTGAAAAAACTTAGTGAATCCCTAGGCTAATGATGTTAACAAATGCTAATGAGTTAGCAAACCTGGCATCCAGTTAATGAACCGAGATTGGAGGTGTGGGTTAGAGCTACTCTGACTTATAAAAAGCACTAAAACATTTTGAGTTTTCTATTCACAAAAAGTATTAGCTGACCTGGACTATCTCTCGGAAGAAGAGATTTCAGAAGACCTAAAATAAAAAATCGTTGCTTTGCATTAAGCTGGAAAGGGCTAAAAATAGATTTTGAAGAGCCATCCACAGTTAGACAAATTGCAACACTGTAACATGGGACGTTTTAGTACTGTGGGTACTCTCCCTAGAAGTGGCCGCATGGTTACCGCACACCTGAGAGCGATTAAGAGATAGAGAGATAGAGAGAGAGAGAGAGAGAGAAAAAGACAACACATACACTACATACACACAACACGGCCATGAATGCCATCACAATGGGGGACAAGGAAACGCAGACACTAAACGGTACTGATAACAGCCGCAAAGGACACTTATAACATTCAAAATAACACATTCCAGTGCCGGATCGCCAGCCAAAACACACATTTACATTTTACTTTTGGCAGACGCTTTTATCCAAAGCGACTTACAGAGCCTTATTACAGGGACAATCCCCCCGAAGCAACCTGGAGTTAAGTGCCTTGCTCAAGGGCCCAACAGTGGCATCTTGGTGGTGCTGGGGCTTGAACCCCTGACCTACTGGTCAGTAACCCTGAGCCTCAACCACTGAGCCACCACTGCCCCACAGATGAAATAGAAACTCAGACTCAAGATCTGAAAATGTTTCTTACGGATTATACACATACCTGATGAAAGCTATTTAAAAAAGTGGTGAGGACATGTCTTATCCATCTCAACCCATAACTGACAGAGATGTATCTAATAATATTTCAGTGAATACTTGGAAACAACTTATATGAATTGACAATTCATATTTTACCTCTTTTTTTTTCACCATGTATTTGTTCATGTGGTCATTGTTGTTGAAGAAATAATCTCATCAAACCGAGAGACACCCAAACACTGTACAGGTGCTGCAATAGTAGGTAGGCAGTTGGTCAATGCTGTGATTGGCCACTGCTGTAAACAATCACGGGATTGGCCGCTGCTGTAAACGATCACAGGATTGGCCGCTGCTGTAAACAATCACGGGATTGGCCGCTGCTGTAAACGATCACAGGATTGGCCGCTGCTGTAAACAATCACGGGAATGGCCGCTGCTGTAATCGATCACGGGATTGGCCGCTGCTGTAAACAATCAGGGGAATGGCCGCTGCTGTAATCGATCACGGGATTGGCCGCTGCTGTAAACAATCACGGGATTGGCCGCTGCTGTAAACAATCACGGGATTGGCCGCTGCTGTAATAAATCATGGGATTGGCCGCTGCTGTAATCAGTCATGGGATTGTCCGCCGCTGTAAACAATCAGGCTATGGGTCTGTTGTCATTTGTGTGTTCGGTGAGAGTTTAGGCAGTTTGACATGAATAAACCCCTACACACTGTCAAAATCAATGATAATATACTTACATGTATATTTAATACATTTGGATACTTATGCTGGGGTGACAATGCTTTTTCTTAGGGTGGCATTTGCCACCCTGGTAGATCCACCCCTGGCACTGCATACCAACATGAAAACATCATCCCAACGGTGAAGTACGCAAGAGGGAGCATCATGATTTGAGGCTGCTTTGCTGCTTTGGGGCCTGGAAAAATTAATTGTCCAAAATTCCTTCTGAATGTTGTGCAGGTCTAATCCGCAGCTACCAGAAATATTGCTGCCAAAGAAGGATCGACCAGTTATTAAATCAAAGGGTTCACTTGCTTTTTTCCACAGCACTGTGATCACGGGATCAGTGTTTAATAGGATGTGTTCAATAAAGATATGAAAGAATATAATTGTGTGTTGTTAGCTTAAGCACACTGTTTTTGTCTATACTTGTGACTTTGATGAAGATGAGATCACGTTGTATGACCAATTAATGCAGAAAACCAGCTAATATATGTATTGTTTAATCCATGTCTTCTGAAGTGATTTGTATCTCAAATCATATGGATTAATTTTATGCTGGCTTTATGCCGTTTCTAAAGCTTTCAAGTTTTATCCTTCAAAATATCTGCATTAGTGTTCCACAGAAGACAGAAAGTCTGAAAGTTTGAGATGGCATAGGGGTGAGAAAACGAGAGAATTATCATCTTTGGGTGAACTGTTCCTTCAACGTGCTCATCGTCACAAATTTGCTGAGTGACCTAGACATAGCGCAATGTCTTAAATATTTATTCTGCATTATGTCATACACGTATCTTTGTTTGAAATGTCTCAAAAACCTAAAACTTTGTTTATTCCCAGGTCTAAACTGAATTTTCAATGTGGTCTCTGACTTTTGGGCCCCACTGTCTGTACAGTTCCTCCCGTCCTCCTCGAGTGAGTGGAACTCTGAAAGTGTGAGACAGTAAATGTGTGTGTGTGAGAGAGAGAAAGTGTGTGTGGGATGTGGAAGTCGGAAAAAAGGTCTACCTAGATGATCATCCGCTTCAAGCACAGCCCTCCCTTTTCTCTCTCTCTCTCGCTCTCTCTCTCTATGTGTGTTTCTCAGCTGGCTCTACTCACTCTCTCAGTCATTGTGCTGTTGTGAGTTTGAGTGTGCTGACTGCTGAGAGAGAGAGCACTAGAGGAGCGCTCAGGGCTTCAGCAAGCTTTAGTTTAGTCTCACTGTGCTTTCAGACCAGTTACTATATAAAACAGCCAGAGAGAGAAAGAGAGCAAAAGATACACAGGAGATAAACAGCCACAGGCGCTGGACAAGAACACACGCACAGTTTGAAAGTGAGACGTGTGGAAACACTCATGCTCATCTCCTAAAGCTGTGACCCCTTCAACAGGAGAGATGTGATCGTTTTGTGTCACACACACACAGACTTAACGAACATACACACAACCACACCTGCTCTGTCCTCAGGTGCTGTTCTGAAGGACCGGATTGCTGAACGAGGACTGCTCACAGTTAGGGGCGAACATGGACTACCTGTCCGGGATTGTACTGCTGCTGTTGGGGCTTTTTGGAGCCGGCGCTCAGCCGAGCAAGAACAACGTACCCCGACTGAAACTCTCGTATAAAGGTGAGTGACACTAAACATCACCTACTGCTGCTGCTGGGGAGACTGGGAGGAAGAGGAGTTAATGAGAACGATGGAGGAATCAGGTCAGATCTTTAGACTTGTGGAAGTTTATGGGATCAGTTCGGGCTGGAGGGGCAGCTCATACCAATCTGGATCTTTCATTAAAATGATTCACATGATTGAATAATGCATGGTGCATTATTTCAAAAAAGCACAAAAAAAAGCTCCCTTACTGTCAGACTAAAGTATGAGGAATAAGGGATCTTTTTAGCTTTCTCAATTCATGATTAAGACACTGAAGTGGTTTATTTAAAGTAACTGTGTGTAGTTGAGCTAGATTTACAGTAAGCAGGTCCGGTTCTGCAGTGGTTTGATTGTAACTGTATTGTCTGTTGTTTTAGGTTGTTACTGTAGACTTTAGGGTAAAATGTGACTGCAAATCATTTTAAACGGCACATCTAGATATAGAAAAAGTCAAGTACAGTCAAGTGTGATTTTTGAACATTTATATTTTTTGAGGGTTTAAAGTCAGAAATGTGAAGCTTATAATTTAATAAAAAGCATTACATAAATTCATCTGTGAAAACTCATGTATTATTTGAACTGTGAACTTGTTTAAATCATCGTTTTAGGTTTTCTGTCGTTGTAATATCGGATATAACTACACAGAAAAGTTTTTATGAACCTAAAATCATATTAAAACATATTGCTTTCGTCTTGTGGCTACACTTGAGTATTTAACAAAGTGAGTCTTTTAACGGGTTCAGATTGGCCTCAATCACTTCCATTGTACGTGCTTTAACGTAAGCACGATGTTGAAAGGGGGGAATGGCGAAATGAAGGGATTTTTGTGGTGATCAATATTATTGCACAAATACTGTCGATTGAGCATGACTAGAGAGTTGAAACTGGAATATTCCTCTAATAAGTCTGTATGCTTCCCATAAAGAAATATGAAATATGGCGATAAATGCAAAACACTGTGTATGATATACATGTTCGTATATGGGTTTCACTTAATTGTACATATATAAAACATATATGTGAAAACCATACAAAAAGGGACCACTTTTCATATACGTAACATATATTTTCCAGAATAGAGCAATTTTCAATATGTACATACAATATATGCTCAACTAGTATGAACTATAATTGTATGTATACGTTCATATATGGTAGATGTAGACAGATATATCGGTTTTACCGATTAATCGGTACAGATAGTTGCTATTTGGAATTATAAATTATCTGCAAATATCTACAGCAATAGCTGCCAATAGATTTATTTAAAAAAAACAAGCATTTTAAAGACAATTTTGTTTTTTAAATTGATGCGAGGGCATGCAAAGAAAAATGTGATTTATGCATAATAATTATATAGGCTATAGAAAGCTTCATTTGATTAGTATTAAATATAGAGCATTGTAACGGAGCCAAGTTTACGTCATTTCAAAATAAGAGTCCCTTGTGTGTTTCAGGATTGTTTAGTGTTACTAGTCCCATGTTATGCACATCTTCTTTTTTTTTTTAAATATTTTTGGAATTTGGTTGAAAAATAAACTACATCTGGGATTTTATACATTGTAGGCTGTGACTCTATGACATTTTTAATCAGTTATCGGCCCTTTCCACCACCTAAGTTATCGGTATCTGCAAAATCCACTATCGCGCGACCTCTAATGTATGGCCATATATCAGATTTCTGTATACAGGAGCAGGACATTAGTTAATGTATATTTAATGTATATATATTGTATAGTTTGAAATATGAGGTATTGCACTTGTTAACATTTACTCTTGAATTTAACTAACATTATTATATAATAGTTACAGATGTTATGAAACTTTCATTATTATTTGGTCATGCACTTTTTAATATGACGAATATACAAATGGTTTAGTCACACTTTATATTAGGTGGCTATAACTACTATGTACTAACATTAAACACATACAAGTCTATATATTTATTGTGTAACTACGTGCTGCTCTGCAAAATACCCACATTTACTGCTACTGAGTTTGAGGTACGGTAGGGTTAGGAGTAAGGGTAGGGTTAGGGTTAGGTTTTGGGGTAAGGGATGGGTTAGGTTTAAAGTTAACAGTGTAACTACAAATGTAATTACAGTGCAACAACATGTATGTATGTAATAAGTACATTGTATCAAATGGTTAAGGACAGAGTAGTTAAGGTCACCTAATATAAAGTGGGTCCAATGATTTTAACAAATGTTATATAATGATTTGTTTATGCACTTTTGAAGGCTTACACACATCCTCATTTAATTTTTTAAAGTTTAGGGGATGTGTTGGGTTTAGGGGTTGTGTTGGGTTTAGGGGATGTGTTGGGTTTAGGGGTTGTGTTGGGTTTAGGGGTTGTGTTGGGTTTAGGGGTTGTGTTGGGTTTAGGGGTTGTGTTGGGTTTAGGGGTAGAGTTGGGTTTAGGGGTTGTGTTGGGTTTAGGGGATGTGTTGGGTTTAGGGGATATGTTGGGTTTAGGGGTTGTGTTGGGTTTAGGGGTAGAGTTGGGTTTAGGGGATGTGTTGGGTTTAGGGGTTGTGTTGGGTTTAGGGGTAGAGTTGGGTTTAGGGGTTGTGTTGGGTTTAGGGGTTGTGTTGGGTTTAGGGGATGTGTTGGGTTTAGTGGTTGTGTTGGGTTTAGGGGATGTGTTGGGTTTAGTGGTTGTGTTGGGTTTAGGGGATGTGTTGGGTTTAGGGGTTGTGTTGGGTTTAGTGGTTGTGTTGGGTTTAGGGGATGTGTTGGGTTTAGGGGTTGAGTTGGGTTTAGGGGTTGTATTGGGTTTAGGGGATGTGTTGGGTTTAGGGGTTGAGTTGGGTTTAGGGGTTGTGTTGGGTTTAGGGGTTGTGTTGGGTTTAGGGGATGTGTTGGGTTTTGGGGTTGTGTTGGGTTT
>NC_068296.1:2212476-2229976 GCF_025860055.1 Xyrauchen texanus | reverse complement strand
TTGCAATGGAACACATACTAACACAAACTATTTCAATGGAACACAAACTATTGCAATGGAACAAAAACTACTTCAATGGAACACAAACTATTTCAATGGAACACAAACTATTGCAATGGAACACAAACTAACACAAACTATTTCAATGGAACACAAACTATTGCAATGGAACAAAAACTACTTCAATGGAACACAAACTATTTCAATGGAACACAAACTATTGCAATGGAACACAAACTGTTGCAATGGAACACAAACTGTTGCAATGGGACAAAAACTATTTCAATGGAACACAAACTATTTCAATGGAACAATAACTATTTCAATGGAGCACAAACTATTTCAATGGAACACAAACTATTGCAACTGAACACATACTAACACAAACTATTGCAATGGAACAAAAACTATTGTAATAGCACATATACTAACACAAACTATTGCAATGGAACACAAACTATTGCAATGGAACACAAACTATTGCAATGGAACACAAACTATTGCAATGGAACAAAAACTATTGCAATGGAACACAAACTATTGCAATGGAACAAAAACTATTGTAATAGCACATATACTAACACAAACTATTGCAATGGAACACAAACTATTGCAATGGAACAAAAACTATTGTAATAGCACATATACTAAACAAACTATTGCAATGGAACACAAACTATTGTAATAGCACATATACTAAACAAACTATTGCAATGGAACACAAACTATTGCAATGGAACAAAAACTATTGTAATAGCACATATACTAAACAAACTATTGCAATGGAACACAAACTATTGCAATGGAACAAAAACTATTGTAATAGCACATATACTAAAACAAACTATTGCAATGGAACACAAACTATTGCAATGGAACAAAAACTATTGTAATAGCACATATATTAACACAAACTATTTCAATGGAACACAAACTATTTCAATGGAACACAAACTAATTTGATGGAATGCAAACAATTTTGAATGAAAAAAATGTGAGGGAACAAACTACTGATAGGGATTAAAACTATTGATAGAGAATGAAAAACGTATTGCAATGGAAAGCAAACCATTGCGAGGGAACGCAATCTATTGCAAGGAAACAAAACTGTTGCAAGGAAATGCAAAATATTGCGAGGGAATGCCAAACTTATTCAGAGGGAACACAAACAATTTCGAAGGAACGCAAAACTGTTTCGAGAAAATGAAAAGGGTATTACAATGGAATGCAATTATTGCGAGGAAATGCTGTACTGTAATTGTGTTTGTGTGTGTGTTTATTTTAAGAGTTCTAGTCAATTCCACGTGATCTGATCTAACCCTTAAAATTACTTTCATTGGTGTGACCTAATGTTGCCAGGTTGAACTGTATATTCATCAGAATAATGTGGTGTGTGTGTGTGTGTGTGTGTGTGTGTGCGTGTTGAGAGAAAACCACCCTAGACGAAGTCCTGACTGAAATCTGGTGTGCCTCAGAGGGGCGGATCAGTGTCCCATTTGAGCCCAGAATTCCCAGGGCAGGTTAACAATAACAGTCTTACATGAATACCAACCAGTGTGGAAAGTCAGAGAGAACAAGAGAATGGACGTGGCCACATATGTTGTGTTAAATTAGTGGTGCAGCTCGGAAAGAAACAAGTTTTGTCAAGTGACTACCGCAGTGCATGCAGATTTGTGTGGTGGGATAATGTTTTTGGTGTTAGGCTATCCCATTCCGAGGTGATCATTTTAAGATGGTCATAATCTCATGAAGGAACGAGGGAAGTTTTATTTCACTTTAATTAAGCTTTTAATCCGCAAACACGCTAAGAATCCAGTGTTCGGTTTCGCTTGCAGCATGTGAACTCTGCGTATCCTCTTCAGAAATAAAGCCACAGCAAATGCACATGCCTAAATCAATATCTGCCAAATTCCTGTGAAATACAAAACGTTTTGCCTTAAATCAGTGAAGCAATAAGACAATATGAAAATGGGATTAGAGTTGGTTTTAGTTATTTGATCACATTAAAACCGGCTTTGAACTCGGACTGAAAGTGTAAACAATCATGTAAGATAATAATCAGAATTCAATGTGATTAGACAAATCTTCATACTGCGATGAATTGAAAAAGATGACATTAGATAACACATCTGTCCACACGAAAACATACACACACACAAACTCACACATACACACACTCTCACATAAACACACACATACACACACACACTCTCTTGCATAAACACACACATACACACACACACACAAACTCACAGTCTCACATAAACACACACATACACACACACAAACTCACACACACACACACTCTCACATAAACACACACATACACACACACACAAACTCACACACACACTCTCGCATAAACACACACATACACACACACACAAACTCACAGTCTCACATAAACACACACATACGCACACACAGACTCTCTCACACATTCTCGCATAAACACACACACACACACAAACTCACACTCTCACATAAACACACACGCACACACACACACACAAACTCACACACAGACACACACACTCTCACATAAACACAAACTCACACACACACTCTCACATAAACCCACACATACACACACGCACACAGAGACTCTCTCTCACACACACACACACACACACACACACACACACACACACACACTCAAACTCACACACTGTCACATAAACACACACATACACACACACTCACACTATAACAGACTCTCGCACACATATACACACACACAAACACACAGACTCTCTCTCACACACACACACTCTCTCACATACACACATATACAGTACACACAGACCACACAGACTCTCACACACACAAACACACACACACACACACACACACACAGACTCTCACACACACAAATACACACACACACACACTCACACACACACACACACACACACACACACAGACTCTCACACACACACACACACACACACTCACACACACACACACACACTCACACACACACACACACACACACACACACACACACACACACACACACACACACTCACACACACACACACACACTCACACACACACACACACACACACACACACACACACGTGCCCTGCAGTGCAGAGAAAGCAGGAAGTATGTAGGGTAGAGTTTATTTTTATCAGTCTCAGATGGGACCGTCCCTCTGCCTCCACCTGCCCTCCCTGACATGCTCTCTCTCTCTCTCTCTCTCTCTCTCTTTCCATTTCTCTGCTGATATTTTTCCACAACAATAGATAAAGTGACAGAAACAGAGAGAATCTCCCAGTTGTTTGAAGAGACTGATGTTAGTCTTTTCCCTCCCCACCACCCGTGTTAATCTCTGACCAAAACGTTTGTTGACAAAGGGTTTTAAAATGAATTTGAGGCAAAGAAGACGCATCATGACAATATGTTTACATTAAGAACGTTTATACATTTCTAAATGTTTGAATATTTGGTTAAAGTTTGATCTGTTATAGTTTGACACGTTTTTGTCATTTTACACATTTTATCATCAACTAAAAGATATTATTTTCGTTGATTAAAATCATTATGCCAGTCCGAGTAAAACTGATAAAAATGAATGAATATGACATGATATGAAACATTTTAAAGGATATTTTCATCAAAAGATTTTTTCACCCCTTTTCTCACCCCACTCCTCTCCTTTTCCATCTTTTCCTCATCCCTTTTCCTTTTCCTTCGCCTCTCTTCTTCCTCTCTTCTCTACTTCCTGTCCTTCCTCCATTTCCCTCTTCTTTTCTTCTCCTTTTTCTCTTTACTGTATTCCTGAAGGTATTTGTACAATTTCTGCTTGTACAGTAAAAAAGGATATATAGTAAATGGTAAAATAAACATTTTTCTGTTCTGTTTTCTCTAGTTAGCTCACAAGCTAATTGGTTAGCCTATTAGCTTAGCATACTGCTAGCTTCTTCTGCTATTCACTTTCATTTCGCCTCACTGTCGCCACCTAGTGATACGGCGATAGTGTTGTATTCAAAATAACATATAATGTTTTTAATCTTTGTGGTTATGTTTAGGTTTAGAGTTATGGATATGTGTACGTGTTTATGGTTGCTGTGGGAATCCAAATATAAACAACAAACAGTGTATGAATGTGGCATCCAACTGTTCCAAGACTTCCAGATTTTGCTGGTTATTTGGAGGGGGCGTAACTTGTATGGGGCGTGGCTTGGAGTAGTCTTGCAGAATGCAGACGGACTCTTCTCTATTAAGGGGCGCGCTGGCAGCACACCAAATGGGCGCAATTGGAACACCCCACATGTAAAACGTTCAAGGACGTTCAAGTCTCAATTCCCTTGTATAACCCTAAAGTAACACTTTCTATGAAGCTCATATTTATAATGCATTGTAAAGGCCTTATAATGCTTTAGTAATGTCTTATAATGCATATTATTTAGCAATATCACACGAGCAAGGGTGCGATATGGACTTACATCAGCAAATGCTGATTTAGAACTACATACCACGACTGAAAGTGTGATATTGCTTGTATACAAGAGTCTTTCACTATAGAAACCGCAATCTCCTCCATCATTTTGAACAGTACGTCCTCTCCAATAAACTCTGGTAATAGGTAAGCACCTTGAGTTTGTGTAATAAATCAGTCTGTTGTGTCTCTCAGCTGTGATGAGCCTTAATGCTGAAGTTGTTCATTTAAAGTCGTTTAATTCTATTTCCTAACTTTAGTAATGCAGTCGTAATACGAGCGATTGTGTAGTGCTGATGAATGAAAACACTGAGTGATGCTGACACACTTCACGTCACCAACTGACTCATATTACACACAAAAATTGTCTTTTGCTAACGGCTGGCTAAAATATGTAATGTCACATAATTAAATGTAAAGAGACACATATACAGTAGCTGTTAACACATCTGCACTTCTCTTACACTTTAGTTTAGAACAGCATGAACACAAGCGGAGTGATACACACAGTGAAGCGTCCGAGTGCTGATGGTGTGTGACATCATTACTCATGGAACATCTCTCGTCCAATCAGATTCAAGAACCGGAACTAACTGTTGTGTATAATATGTTATAAAAATCTTCTTAAAAATAAATTGTAACCACAATTATAATACATTATATTAATTACCTATTACCTATTCAGTATAATACATTAAAACACAAGTAACATCCAGTTTTATCTGCACATGTTATGATGTATTAATATATATATTTGTAATATATATAATAATAGGTATTCTTTCAGTAAAGTGACAAAATGTATGTATTCTTATAAACATCAATAAGATATGTATGTAAAGTGGTTATAACACATTATAAGTCATGCCGGGAGTTATAAACATTACACATGCACAAAATAAAAAATAACACACATTTATATTATTTATAAATAACATGATATAAGTTTGACTTGTAATGTTTTGTATGTTATAAGTGTGTTATAACTGTTTATAAGATGATGTTGTTTTTGTAATTTAAAGCAGATAAAGAACACTTATAATATGATCATAAAGTCTTTTAACTGTTTACACTATAAGCATTTATAACATTAACTTTATTAACTTCTGATGTTGTTATGAATGCAGACGGAGGCAGACAAGGAGTTTGGATCTAAGTGCAGGTTTAATTAAAACAACGGTGGAAATAAACAGACAAGAACAAATGAAACTACCACAATGGGCAAAATGAAAACAAAACACGAAAATACAGGAACTGGGAACACAGGAAGACAGGCATGGAAGCGAACATCAACATTCAACAAACGACAAGGTAAGGGAGGAACAGGCAGGGTTTAAATACACAGACACATGAGGATACAAACAAGAGTCAGGTGTGTACAATGACAGAGTGGAACATGATGACGGTGACACGGAAAACACGGGGCAGACAACCAGGGATCGTGACATAACCCCCCCTCAAAGGAGTGGCTTCCAGATGCTCCTCAGAAACAAAAAGAAAAAGGGAATACTCAAAAGAAACAAAAATCGTCCAAGGAGTGAGAGGGGGGAGCAAACAGACAGACCAAGGGAGTACAAGGGGCAAACAGACAGACCAAGGGAGCACAGGGGGCAAACAGACAGACCAAAGGGGCACAAGACAGGCCGTCCAAGGGGGCACAGAGGGCAGACAGGCAGTCCAAGGAGGCACAGGGGGCAGACAGGTAGTCCAAGGTGACCACAAGAGGACTGGATCAGGAGGCGACGTCATAGCAGGCTCAGGAGGCGGCACCGTAGGAGGTTTTAGAGGCGGGGCCCTGGAAGTCTCTGGAGGTGGAGCCGTAGGAGGCTCAGGCCGGAGCCGAGGGAGGTGGCACCGTAGGAGGCTCTAGAGGCGGAGACCTGGAAGGCTCGGGAGGCGAGCCGAGGGAGGTGGCACCGTAGGAGGCTCTAGAGGCGGAGACCTGGAAGGCTCGGGAGGCAGAGCCGAGGGAGGTGGCACCGTAGGAGGCTCTAGAGGCAGAGGCCTGGAGGACTCTGGAGGCGGAGCCCTGGGAGGCTCGAGAGACTTGAGAGGCGGAGTCCTGGGAGACTCGAGAGGCGGAGCCCTGGGAGGCTCGCAAGACTTGAGGGGCGGAGCCCTGGAAGGCTCGAGGGACTTGAGAGGCGGAGCCCTGGGAGGCTTGGGAGGCGGAGCCCTGGAAGGCTCGAGAGACTTGAGAGGCGGAGCCCTGGGAGGCTCGGGAGGCGGAGCCCTGGAAGGCTCGGGAGGCGGAGCCCTGGAAGGCGGAGCCCTGGGTGGCTCGAGAGACTTGAGGGGCGGAGCCCTGGGAGGCTCGAGATGCGCTGGCTCTGGGATGGTCGATGCTACAGGTGCTGGCTCTGGTGCTGGCTCTGGGTCGGTCGAGGCTACAGGCGCTGGCTCACTGGCGTCTGAGGTTACAGGCACTGGCTCGCTGACGACGGAGGCTACAGGCACTGGCTCGCTGACGACGGAGGCTACAGGCGCTGGCTCGCTGATGAAGGAGGCTACAGGCACTGGCTCGCTGACGACGGAGGCTACAGGCGCTGGCTCGCTGATGACGGAGGCTACAGGCGCTGGCTCGCTGACGACAGAGGCTACAGGCGCTGGCTCAGGGACGGTCGAGGCTACAGGCGCTGGCTCAGGGACGGCTGAGGGGGCAGGCGCAGGCTCGCTGACCGTAGCAGGTGTGCACTGGGGAGCGGAAGCCTTTCTTCTCCTCCTCCTCCGGGCGGGCGAAGCTGGCAGCACTGGCTCTTTGACCAAGGCAGGCATGGAGGTTGGCTCGCTGGCAGGCGTGAAGGGACGAACCACGGGCGAATGGAGGGTTACCACTGTGGGAGAAGAGGCAGGGTTCTCCTCGACGATGCCCACAGTGAACAGCGAGGCGCAGGCCTGCAGAGTCTCCTCAATGTACGCGCGGAGCGTCCAGCCGCGCGTCGCCGGTGGCAACCGCTCCTTGAGCACACTGTTTAGGTTGGCCCGGAAGAAGCCCACCAGGGAGGAGTCTGGGAAGTCCGTGATGCTCGCCAGCTCGAGGAAATCACGGATGTGGTCTTCCACAGGACGGTCCCCCTGAATGAGGCTGAGCAGCTGGCAGTTGGCTCGTAGAACCGCTAGATCCATGGAGGTCGTTTGTTCTGTTATGAATGCAGACGGAGGCAGACAAGGAGTTTGGATCTAAGTGCAGGTTTAATTAAAACAACGGTGGAAATAAACAGACAAGAACAAATGAAACTACCACAATGGGCAAAATGAAAACAAAGCATGAAAATACAGGAACTGGGAACACAGGAAGACAGGCATGGAAGCGAACATCAACATTCAACAAATGACAAGGTAAGGGAGGAACAGGCAGGGTTTAAATACACAGACACATGAGGATACAAACAAGAGTCAGGTGTGTACAATGACAGAGTGGAACATGGTGACGGTGACACGGAAAACGCGGGGCAGACAACCAGGGATCGTAACATGGTGACGGTGATACGGAAAACACGGAACAGACAACCAGGGATCGTGACAGATGTGTTATAATTGTTATAATGTTGTGTTATAACACATTATACACCCAACTGTGGTTATAATTATTTACGATATGTTATAGCTTATTATAAGGTGTTTTATGAGACTTTATAAATGCAGTATAATGCTCTTTACAATGCATTATAAATATGGGCTTCGTTTTGTGATGAAGACTGACTGTACATGCATCTGACTTTTGAAATGACTAAGAATTAAATAAATAAATGGATATAAAATATTGATTTGAGGCAGATATGAAGCTAGCACAGCTATGTAGGAAATTGGTTGATTAGAGCAATGGATCATTCTGCAGTGCAGCACTCATTAGGAAATACTATCTGACCGCAGAATTTTGTGCACGCGCACTTTTTCAGCCGTCTCGGTTCCGGAAGTATTTTTCCCATTCGTTGTTTGCACTGAGATTTCATAAAATCCTTCATAAAACAGTTGTAAGTGGTGAATCACAACATCACAGACTTTGATTTGAAGCTGTATTATTAAGTGTAACTCATTAGACATCCTTTTGTCTTCTCAAAACGATCTTTCTGAAAGAGCAACATCTCAAGGGACTTTCTGGTTTTTAAATGGCCACAGTTTTGTGTATGTGTGCGTGCATGGACTGAAGTGATGGTGAGAAGAATTCCTGGAGTTTAAAGTATGTCTGAGTGTCTAAAAGGCATTCTGAGTGTTTTCACTGTTTGTGCCAAATGGAAACACCACGGCCACTCCAAACTGAGCTCTCCAAACGAGAGAGAGAGACTCTCTTTCTCTCTGGCCTCTTTTAACTCATCTCAACCTTTAGTCTTAACCTTTCTATCCTGCTCTTCTCTTCTCCTCTGTGCCACTCCACAGGTTTCATCTTACCTCTCTCACACTCTCTTCTTTCACTCTTTCCTCCCTCTTGTTTCTCTTCTTTTTCCCTCAGGCCTTTTGAAACACTCTTCTGTCACATTGAGTTCTGTTCTGACAGAGAGTCATATGTGGGGAGTGTTTGCAAGTGGTTATGGACGTTTGCGTGATGCACGATTCACTTAAAACATCAAGATTTTCGGCTCTGAAGTTTTCATCTCTTTTGCATTCTTGGTGACACTAGAAGTTAATTCATTCATTCATTCATTCATTCATTCATTGAGCCCACTCTAACTTGTCTTTACTATGTGATTTGCTCTATAGGGTACTTGCATTTAATGTATGGTTCTTTAGGGAGTTGAAATGTTCTTGATGCTATATTACGTGTGGTGGTGGTGTAGTGGTCTAAGCACATAACTGGTAATCTGGTAATCAGAAGGTTGCTGGTTTGATCCCCACAGCCACCACCATTGTGTCCTTGAGCAAGGCACTTAACTCCAGGTTGTTCCGGGGGGATTGTCCCTGTAATAAGTGCACTGTAAGTCGCTTTGGATAAAAGCATCTGCCAAATGCATAAATGTAAATGTAAATATTACAGGTTCTTCAGAGCAACATATTGATTTCTGGGTTCTTTAACCCTCATGTTGTCTTCCAGTCATTTTGACCCAAAGAGTATATTCTTATGCTAGTTAATATTATCCTATTAGACTAAAACCTTCAGTCTTTGTTCACACTAAATATCTAAATGTTTATTTCACTCAAAAATGGAGGTGCATAAGCTCATGTCAATGAGGCATATGATCAATAAGTGCCACATAGAAATACAAAACCTGTCCTCATTGATAGAAATCAAGTTGATAAAAAGATCTAATCATGTATTTGGTGATAATAATGAGAGATTTATAAGCAATGTTTAATAGGTTGGTCATTTTTGACCGGGAAGACCAAATTATTTAATAAAATTAAAGACAGCACAAGGGTTAAAGTGCCTGTGGGCCTATATACAGTACATATCTTCCTAAAAAACTAGAGAATAACATTTATTTTTATTTATTTATTTATTTATTTTAATTTTTTTGTGGAACTTTAAAAACTCTCTATTATTTGGGACGTGAATCAAAATGAATGTTGTTACCCTGCTTCCAATTCCTCTTTATCATTCTGAGTCCCATTAATGATTCTTTTAAGAACATTTTGGAAATAAGAAATGCGATTCTTACTGATATTACTGCCTGTTGTCAAATGAGATTATTATTTTATAAAATATATTTCATATTATATAAAGAACAGATTCTTGCAAATGGTGTTTTATTCATTTATTCATTTTTATAAAATACCACTTACCACAAACAAAACTCATAATGTGTATCTTCACACAACAAACAACCAGATATTACTCTGATTTAATCTCATGGGCCTTAATTACAGAACACAGTAATAATTCTGGTTCATTTAGAGTCAGCCATGAATGACCTGCAGTTCGTAAAATTTTTGATTCACGGATGAAAATAGTCAAGATTCTGAAGGAAATGCTGTTTTGAGAGTCATTCGTTTAATAATGGGACTGGTCATGCTGTATGCTTCACACTGCTGATTCAAAAGAATCGACTCATAAGATTCATTCGTTTGGGAATCAATCTACACTGGTCACGTTGTATGCTTTGCGCTACTGGTTCAAAAGAATCAACTCATAAGAGTCATTCATTCAGGAATCGAACTACACTGGTCACGTTGTATGTTTCGTGCTGCTGATATTCAGGAACCTGACTACACCATAGTTCATATGAACTATCCCTTTAAAAAAGAAATCCCTTGCAAATGAAGCAAATGAAGCAGTATCAGCACTGTTTCCATTTCAATGACTTCTGTGGATTGCTCATGTATAATGTTGTGGTAATGTGTCTGGAGTTCAGTTCAGGTTTGGCAGGGAAGATCCAGGAGCCCCTGAGGTTACCCAGTTCTGTCTCCCCCAATCGCATTAGGGGTAATAGAGGTTTGGCATCATGCAGCTCTGTGGAGCAGAAATTTCACAAAGTTTCAAATACAAGCGAATATCATGCACCATGTTCCTCTTTGTTCAAGTGTGTGTAATTATGAAAGCTAAGAAGGCTGGCGCTGTTATTGCAGTTAAAACCGCACTCGCACGTAACACACACTAGAGAGAATGAACACTGGCATCCCTGTTGATCTGTTCGCTGTCATAACTCTCACAAATGAAGATGAGGTTGGAAACAATCGCAAGCTTGTTTGAAAACTCAGCATATGTGGATTAATGACACAATTTGTCTTTCAGTTTTTGAAGTTGGAAGGAGATCATTGCTCCATAATTCACTTCACCAAAATGTTCTTCTTTTTAATCCCCACAGAAATGTTGGAGTCCAATAATTTGCTCACTTTCACCGGATTGGCCAACAGCTCCGCCTATCACACCTTTTTATTGGACGAAGAGAGGGGGCGGCTGTTTGTGGGGGCAAAAGACCATGTCCTGTCCTTTAACTTGATTGACATCAACATGGACCAACAACTGGTAAGAAGATGGGGTTTAAACAGCAAGATCGAGCCATGTGTCACAAATGCTGATTGTTATCGGTGTTGATTGTGTAACTAAGTGTTTTTCTGGGGTTATCCTACTCTATATATTTTTTTTCAAAGTAGTCCAGGTGGTTCCCCTTTGGTGTTCAGGAATAGCAAGGCTACAATAGGTCTATTTGTCCTGCTTTCTCTCTCTCTGAGTATGAACTGAAGCACCAGTGGGTGGGACTAAGGGTGCATTGATTTTAAGTAGGCATTGATGTTTTTTTTGCAGTAGAGGTCACTAAGTGTGCCATCCTATACCCTCGTGGTTTTTTTTTTTCCAGCTCATTATGGTGTAACTGCAAATAAATTGGGAATATTGCAGTATTGCAAAGAAGGGTTACAGCATAGAGACTGTATTTAGGTTATATACAGTAGAACTAAAGATACTTGCGGTTTAAATATGCAGTCTCTCTGACTCTTTTCCTGTCTGCGAATGCATCATCAGCACACAGGGGGATATGTTTCCAGCGAAACGTGATGAATATTTCAGAGTAAAGCTGTCATAATGATCACTGTGAATCTGCCTGATAGCTGGACAAATAATGAACAAAATAAACACAGCAAAGAACAGTGAAACTTCAGCTTCTACAAAACCTAATAAACAAAATGTCCAAACAACAATTAAAATAGATACTTTTTAATGTAGATACAAAAGACTTTACCATAGTTGGCAATCATAGTTACCGATATGTGGGTTAAAGGTCACAATTTATATTACATTGTATATACAGTATAGTGTTGTTACGTTCTCAGCGCACTATATCTAGGGGTTTTAGAGGAGTAATTGGATTGTGGTTTTAAGAGCAATGTACACTGCCTCAGCACCACAGACAACACAGTTATTTAGAAACAATTATTTGGCTCAGAAAACAGAAGTATTAAATAACAAATTTAATAGGAAATAGGAAATGGCATCAACTTCAGGAGGGGGAAAAGGCCAAAACAACAAACATAAAGAGAGTCCTGCCTAGAGGGAGTAAAACCGTAACTAAACCGTTCAACGAAAAACAACAGAAAATGTACACTAACTCCCTCACTGGCCAAAAACAGGAGAAATTAGTGTAATACAAACAGAAATGGCTCCCACCTCGCTACAGCTTTGATAGAAATGTTAAACATGAACAATTGAACAGTGTTTAAGCTGTGCCACAGGTCTAAACATTGGAAAATCACTAACAATAGTATATAAAGGAAACAATAAATAAACCACATTTAGGCTAAAATAACCTTAAAAGTTGGAGTCACCATCAACTGTAGTTAAAGTAATAATAACTGTGAAAGCTTAATCTAAGCTCCATAAAACAACAAAGTGGTCCAACACGGCGCTCTATAAAAGGACAAAGCGGTACAACATGGCGCTCTATAAAACAACAAAGTGGTCCAATATGGTGCTCTATAAAAGGACAAATCGGTACAACATGGCGCTCTATAAAAGGACAAAGCGGTCCAACGTGGTGCTCTATAAAAGGACAAATCGGTACAACATGGCGCTCTATAAAAGGACAAATCGGTACAACATGGCGCTCTATAAAAGGACAAATCGGTACAACATGGCGCTCTATAAAACAACAAAGTGGTCCAACACGGCGCTCTATAAAAGGACAAAGCGGTCCAACACGGCGCTCTATAAAACAACAAAGTGGTCCAACACGGCGCTCTATAAAAGGACAAAGCGGTCCAACATGGTGCTCTATAAAAGGACAAAGCGGTCCAACGTGGTGCTCTATAAAAGTACAAATCGGTACAACGTGGCGCTCTATAAAAGGACAAAGCGGTCCAACATGGCGCTCTATAAAAGGACAAATCGGTACAACATGGCGCTCTATAAAAGGACAAAGCGGTCCAACGTGGTGCTCTATAAAAGGACAAATCGGTACAACGTGGCGCTCTATAAAAGGACAAAGCGGTCCAACGTGGTGCTCTATAAAAGGACAAATCGGTACAACATGGCGCTCTATAAAAGGACAAAGCGGTACAACAAGGCGCTCTATAAAAGGACAAAGCGGTCCAACAAGGCGCTCTATAAAATGACAAAGCGGTACAACAAGGCGCTCTATAAAAGGACAAAGCGGTACAACAAGGCGCTCTATAAAAGGACAAAGCGGTCCAACACGGCGCTCTATAAAAGGACAAATCGGTACAACAAGGCGCTCTATAAAACGACAAAGCGGTACAACAAGGCGCTCTATAAAAGGACAAAGCGGTACAACAAGGCGCTCTATAAAAGGACAAAGCGGTCCAACATGGCGCTCTATAAAAGGACAAAGCGTTCCAACGTGGTGCTCTATAAAAGGACAAAGCGGTCCAACGTGGTGCTCTATAAAAGGACAAATCGGTACAACATGGCGCTCTATAAAAGGACAAATCGGTACAACATGGCGCTCTATAAAAGGACAAAGCGGTACAACAAGGCGCTCTATAAAAGGACAAAGCGGTACAATATGGCGCTCTATAAAAGGACAAAGCGGTCAAACACGGCGCTCTATAAAAGGACAAATCGGTACAACATGGCGCTCTATAAAAGGACAAAGCGGTACAACACGGCGCTCTATAAAAGGACAAATCGGTACAACATGGCGCTCTATAAAAGGACAAAGCGGTACAACATGGCGCTCTATAAAAGAACAAAGCGGTACAACAAGGCGCACAATAAAAGGACAAAGCGGTACAACAAGGCGCTCTATAAAAGGACAAAGCGGTACAACAAGGCGCTCTATAAAAGGACAAAGCGGTACAACACGGCGCTCTATAAAAGGACAAATCGGTACAACACGGCGCTCTATAAAAGGACAAAGCGGTCCAACACGGCGCTCTATAAAAGGACAAATCGGTCCAACACGGCGCTCTATAAAAGGACAAAGCGGTACAACACGGCACTCTATAAAAGGACAAATCGGTCCAACACGGCGCTCTATAAAAGGACAAAGCGGTACAACACGGCGCTCTATAAAAGGACAAAGCGGTACAACAAGGCGCTCTATAAAAGGACAAAGCGGTACAATATGGCGCTCTATAAAAGGACAAAGCGGTACAACACGGCACTCTATAAAAGGACAAATCGGTACAACATGGCGCTCTATAAAAGGACAAAGCGGTACAACACGGCGCTCTATAAAAGGACAAATCGGTACAACATGGCGCTCTATAAAAGGACAAAGCGGTACAACATGGCGCTCTATAAAAGAACAAAGCGGTACAACAAGGCGCACAATAAAAGGACAAAGCAGTACAACAAGGCGCTCTATAAAAGGACAAAGCGGTACAACAAGGCGCTCTATAAAAGGACAAAGCGGTACAACACGGCGCTCTATAAAAGGACAAATCGGTACAACATGGCGCTCTATAAAAGGACAAAGCGGTACAACACGGCGCTCTATAAAAGGACAAAGCGGTCCAACACGGCGCTCTATAAAAGGACAAATCGGTCCAACACGGCGCTCTATAAAAGGACAAAGCGGTACAACACGGCGCTCTATAAAAGGACAAAGCGGTCCAACATGGCGCTCTATAAAAGGACAAAGCGGTCCAGCATGGCGCTCTGTAAAAGGACAAAGCGGTACAACAAGGCGCTCTATAAAAGGACAAAGCGGTACAACAAGGCGCTCTATAAAAGGACAAATCGGTACAACAGGGCGCTCTATAAAAGGACAAAGCGGTCCAACACGGCGCTCTATAAAAGGACAAAGCGGTACAACAAGGCGCTCTATAAAAGGACAAATCGGTACAACAAGGCGCTCTATAAAAGGACAAATCGGTACAACATGGTGCTCTATAAAAGGACAAATCGGTACAACATGGCGCTCTATAAAAGGACAAAGTGGTCCAACACGGCGCTCTATAAAAGGACAAATCGGTACAACAAGGCGCTCTATAAAAGGACAAAGCGGTACAACATGGCGCTCTATAAAAGGACGGTGCGGTACAACATTCCTTTATATAAAATGACAAAGCGGTACAAAAACACGCAACACAAAATGACACAACACAACACACTGAGCTATGACAGGACAAAGAAAATCACTCAGGAGAACTCTCTGAAGGAAAGGTTCTCACTCTCTGTGAGTTTCCCCTTCTCTTTTAAGCTGCCTCCCTCCTGATTATTGAGCAGGCTCAGCTGAGAGCAATCAGCTAACTGCTGGAGAGAGTGTGGGAGGAGCAAAAGAGGAAAAAGAGGGAGAAAACAAAGAGATAATACCACAGAAACTACAATCATAATTCTTAGACAATATCCACAACTAGTGACGGTGACAACTGCACACAACATAATTGTGTTGCCCTAATACCACAGGAACATGCTGGATCACAGTGGTGGAGTCCTTCTTTAAAGTCCCAGTAAAGTATGCAAGATTGCAGTAGTCTGTTGCATCCATAAAAAACATTACTGCAACGTTACCAACGCACCTGTACCTATCAGCAGCCAAAATGTATTCTTACTGAACTCCCCCCTAAATCTTTAGTGCCATGTTATATAAAGGCAAAAAGAAGATAGATTAAAAGCTTACTATAATATATATAATATATATATATATACATCCAATAAAATTTCCAAATATTTCTCCCCTTTAAATCTCTCTTTCTCTCTGAACTGGCAGATATCCTGGCCTCCTTCACCTTCTCGACGAGATGAATGCAAGTGGGCTGGAAAAGACGTCCAGGTAAGTTATTTCTATTTGCTCTCTTTTTCCTGTCCTCTCTACAACCCTGAGATTGTACATTATCCTCTTTTTAATTCATCCTGGTCTCATAGAAACATGTAACTATACCAACATTTTTGCAGAATGATTTTCCGGTGTCTCGTTGTATCTATTGTGGCAGTTTCCTGGTGAAATGAACACTAGAGGCGCTACAACAATAACGAGTTTTATTCGCGTTCACACAAATCACGAGTAAAACGTCAGATTATCAGTTTATAAACACTTACTTTCACCCTTTTCCTCACACAATGCTATCTTCTGACATCTAAACACGTTTACTGTTGTGCATGACTTGTAATGAATGTTATGTTTGAGATGAAGACCCGATTGGTTTGTTTTTGACAGAGTATGAAAAGCTTTTCATGTCTTTGAACCTTCTTTTGCTTTCACAAGGAAAGTCAAGGGCTTCAGTTCAGCAGATGTCAATGGAAGAGTGAATAAAAAAGAAATCAGTGAATTGTGGGACAGCGGTGTGTACACAGTTTCCAGGGATAACTGCCATTTGGGCTTCTTAAATCTCTGGCAGATACGGCCCAAGGCACAGCCTTGAAATTTAAGAGCCGTAGCAGTCTGCCCTTTGTCCCGTTAGCATCATAAAGAAATGATAAGCTTGGTTTCTTCTCAATGGCGCTTATTTGAATTGCAATAAAACGCATTGTGTGAGATTTTGATGTAAACATGTTCTCTGTGAATGGCAGGCTGCTCTCTGAAAGATGGCTTTTATGTGGAGAGGGGTGTTTGTGAACGACAGATTGACTGAAGCTTGTTCTTCTCAAAGAGAGGTTGACTCAAGCTTGTTTGAAGTGAGGGACGATGAAGGCTGGTCCTGTTGAAGGGCTGAAGGATCTCAGCTGTAATTTATCAGAAACAAAGGGAGAGTGAGATCAATGCTCATTCAACACAAAATCATCCATTCATGTTGACGGCAGTGTTGTGTGTTCGCTTCAGGACAAATTAGACAAGAGTACTTGATGCAGGGGAACACTTTGAAAATAAAGAAGCATAAAGCAGAATATGAAATTATTATCACATTACAAATGGGATGCAAAGACGCAGCACCCCCTTTGGGTCCCTCAAATCAATCGACAGCTTTTGTGGCATAATGTTAATTAATACTTTTAATTTAATTTAATACTCGTCCGTTCTTATCTTTAAAAAAAGCAAGAATGAGGATACAGTGAGGCACTTACAATGTGGCCAATTATTGGAGGGTTTAAATGCAGAAATTTCTTCTGTATTATTTGAGCTGTAAAGTTGTTTAAATCATCGTTTATTCGTCGCTTAAGGGTTTACGGCGTTACGTCGTCATGGCAACAAAGTTGTAAAATTGTCTATAATGTCACACAGATGTGGTTAGTAAGTGATTAATCACAGTAAACACATATTGTTTATGTCTTGTGTCTATACTTT
>NC_068296.1:2207476-2209976 GCF_025860055.1 Xyrauchen texanus | reverse complement strand
GAATTCTGTCACCTGTCTCTGAGAGCAGAAGTGTTTTCAAAATGCACACAGAAATGAGACACCTCTACATCAACAAACAGATCAATTACTCAGTATTACAAACTAAGCAAAGGATTGGGTCAGTCACTATTGAACTAACAGAAGAGTCACATATGTCGCTTGTTCTTAGTGTATATATTTTTTGTACTTCAGACCTTTTTTTTTCCAGTTTTGTTGGACATGAAAAACTAGCTTCATGCCATGTAACACATTTGGTTTTTCGACCATTGAAAATGGCACATTTTAAGCATGGAGCCACATTGAGAGCCCCTTATCTCTGGGATTTCAACATATAGGGCCTTAAAAATTAAGATACAAAAATCAACGTTTGTGCTGAACCAGAGTGTAAAAGGATATTAAAATATATTTTATACTTCTGGAGTTATTGGCACTCCAAATTCAGAAAATCAACAAAATAAAGGGGGCCCCCCCCCATTTTTGGACTCACACCATTGGCATATAATGCAACAAGACGTGCTGAAGTCAACTGATTTTAGTAATAGATCTTCCAATCTCTGTGTAAACATTAAATAATCACACTGACACCTTTCTAAGGTTATTTCTTTGACCTGTAGTTTTGCTCCAAAATCACAGGCGAAAATTGTCATTTGACCCCTCTTTACAAAATAATGGATAACTCATGAAATCTTGTTAAATAGCAAAAATCCTAAACAAAAATGTATCCACTTTTCTGAGCCATTTTTTCTCAATGACGTTTAATCGACATGTGTCAAGGTGATTTTTAGTGGATGCATGAGGTCAGTTCCCCTCAAGCTCACACAGGTGTCCTTCATAGTCACCGCAGGTGGAGTTCAGCTCATTCACTATTAACATGTTCCACTGATGTTTGACAAACACTAATAAGTGTCCAAGTAATTATCTTCTCTTTGAGCAGTACGTCCATGTAAATAAACTTCATTTAGTCAAATGTTTGTTGTGTAATGTGATGACTTTCATGCATTTCAAGAGTTTGTTTGCCCATATAATCTTTAAGCTGTTATGGTTAAACTTATTTGGCTCGCTGTCCACGGAGGAGGGGCTCGATGAAGCAGCTTCAACTCGAGCTGTGAAGTATCCCCCTCAGGACTGTTAATAGGAGATGATTAAGTGGGGCAAGATGCCTAGGGTAAAGGTGGAGTTGGGGAGGTGAAGAGATGCTGGAAACAGCTGAGACAGAAGAGAGGTAAACAGCCGCTTATATAGTCTGGCTGTTAATTGAAAGTTTAAATGGACTCCTCCCGAAATTATGTTTAGGAAATTACATTTTATGGGTGCCTAAGTGTGTTTTAAGCCCACTATATGCTGTGTGTGCATATGTGTGTGTGTGCGCATGTATGTGTGCATATGTGTGTGTGTGAGTGTATGTGTGCATGTTTGTGTGTGCGTGTGTGTGTGTGTGCATATGTGTTTGTCTGTGTGTGTGTGAGTGTGCGTGAGTGTGTGTGTGTGAGTGTGTGAGTGAGTGTGTTTGTGTGTGTTTGTGTGTACGTGTGTGTGTGTGTGAGAGAGTGTGTGTGAGTGTGTGTGTGAGTGTGTGTTTGTGTGTATGTGTGCATGTATGTGTGCATATGTGTGTGTGTGTGTGTGTGTGTGAGTGTGTGTTTGTGTGAGTGAGTGTGTGTTTGTGTGTGTGAGTGTGTGTGTGTGTGTATGTGTGCATGTTTGTGTGTAAGTGTGTGTGTGTGTTTGCGTGTATGCGTGCATATGTGTGTGTGTGTGAGTGTGTGTGTGTCTATATGTGTTTGTGTGTGTATGTGTGTGTGAATGTGTATGTGGATGTGTGCATGTTTGCATGTGTGTTTGTGCGTGCATGTATGTGTGCATGTTTGTGTGTCTGTGTCTGTGTGTGTGTGTGTGTCGTGTGTGTGCGCGTGTTAAGCCGTTACTATAGGCTGTTGTTGACTCAGATGGTTGTGTTTATTTATCTGAGAACTCAGTGACGACTGTAAATCAAGAAATATTGATGCACCACGATTTAGTTTGCTTTTGTCTCAGTCAAGTTCACAGTGTTATTTTGAAAGTTTTTGTTGTTAAAATGTTAACTATATCAAAATAATGCAATATTCTCTATATTGTTTTATAAACAAACTCTTTCTCTCTCTGTCTGTCTGCAGAAGGAGTGCTCTAACTTTATAAAGGTTCTGCAGCCGTTTAATCAGACGCACTTGTACGTGTGCGGGACGGGTGCGTTCCACCCCATCTGTTCTTATGTGGAAGTGGGCAAACGCCCGGAGGTAAATTATCATTATTTTTCTTGAAGGGTGGAAGGATGGTAGAATTAACATTTTTGTTTGAAATATCCTTTAATTTTGCGATTGATTGTGTGTATTTTTCCAGGACAACATCTTTAGGTTGGGGTCATCACACTTTGAGAACGGTCGTGGTAAAAGCCCCTATGACCCTAAACTGCTGACAGCTTCCCTCCTGATCGGTGAGTCCATAAGGCCAGTCTTAATCACTA
>NC_068296.1:2192476-2202476 GCF_025860055.1 Xyrauchen texanus | reverse complement strand
TTATACAGAGTGTGTTTAGTTGATGCCGTGCATTTCCAGCACGGCTAATTAAAGCTGATGAATCCACAGATCGTAAGACTGTTTACATTACTCCTGTGTTTCACATGCCAACTGCCAGATTTTTGTGTGAAATGCAAGATTATAGGCTCACATGTAGTAAAAACACAATGCAAGGGTGCAAGGGCTAGAAATAGCATTTTAGTTTATCATAAAGCTAATGCTGCCTTTAGCTAATGATGCAGCTACCATATTATCACTTGCCGTTTCAGCCATATGCATTAAGTTGTAGAAACATGGTGTAGTTTCTACATGTTGTAGGCAGCCATATCACCCTGCAGCTCTTGCCTGGTTGCCCATTAAAGCTTAGCAGGCTCAACCCTGGCCAGTACCTGGATGGGAGACCTCCTGTTGAAAATCAAGGTTGCTGCTGGAAGTGGTATTAGGAAGGCCAATGGGGATGTTCACCCTATGGTCTGTGTGGGTCCTAATGCCCCAGTATAGTGATGGGGACACTATACTGTAAAAAGGCACTGTCCTTTGGCTGGGATGTTAAACTTAGGTCCTGACTTGCTGTGGTCATTAAAAATCTCAGGACATTTCTTGTAAAGAGTAGGGGTGTAACCCCTGGTGTCCTGGCCAAATTGGCCCCTATCTATCATGACCTTGTATTAATCTCATCCCTGAATTGGCTACATCACTCTACTCTCTCCCCACCAATAGCTGGTGTGTGGTGGGTGTTCTGGCACACTATGGCTGCTGTTGCATCATCCAGGTGGATGTTGCACACTGGTGGCAGTTGAGGAGATTCCCTCTATGCTATGTAGAGTGCCTAGAAAAGTGCTATATAAATGTAAGGAATTATTATTAAAGAGACGGTTCCTCAATGACGTCATTTCAGCCTTTTTGGTGGTTTGTTTAACAATGATATTCTTGGGGTCTGGGTATCTCAGCGAGTATTGACGCTGACTACCACCCATGGAGTCGTGAGCTCAAATCCAGGGCATGCTGAGTGACTGCAGCCAGGTCTCCTAAGCAACCAAACTGGCCCTGTTGCTAGGGAGGGTAGAGTCACACGGGGTAACCTCCTCGTGGTCACGATTAGTGGTTCTCGCTCTCAATGGGGCATGTGGTGAGTTGTGAGTGGATTTGTGAGTGGACTGAGAGTCGTCCTCCGCCACCCGGATTGAAGCGAGTAACCGCGCCACCACGAGGACCTGCTAAGTAGTGGGAATTGGGCATTCCAAATTAGGAGAAAAAAAAAAAAAAAAACTATGATGTTCTTTCTCAAACCAAATTTTTTTTTTAGGTAAACGTGAGGTAATCATGTACAATTGTGTTTTGGTTGTGTCTGACAGAACGACTTTGGAGGCCACAGGAGTTTAGTGAACAAGTGGACCACCTTCCTGAAAGCCCGTTTAATCTGTTCCGTTCCAGGCCTAAACGGCATCGACACGCACTTTGATGAACTGCGTAAGTTACGCATGCCATGTGACATTACAACCATGTTAACAACAGGGCTCTCATTTGGTAGGAATGCACAGATCAATATATCGGCCACCGATATGTATCAGCCAGTTTTTGACCGAATTAAAACCATCGGCATATTGGTCATAAGCATGAAAACGCATATAAGAAAAACGGATGATTTACTAATTACATATTGTTAACATAAAAAAATGTCTTCCAATGTAAATACCTCACTGAACATATGTTTGATCGTTTACAGAGGATGTTTTTCTCATGAGCTCCAAGGATCCTAAGAACCCCATTATCTATGCTGTATTTACAACATCCAGGTACTACAACATCCAATTTACACCAAATTCCCATTTCCCCGCAGCCTATCTGCATATTCTGTGTATTCAGTTCGCAATAATTGCATTCTGACTTATTAAATCCCTTAAGGCGAACCTGTGAAAAAACTATGCTGTTTCTGATGTTTACAGTAACATCTTTAAGGGTTCAGCGGTATGTATGTACAGTATGGCAGATATCAGGAGGGTGTTTCTAGGCCCTTATGCGCACAGAGATGGACCCAACTACCAATGGGTACCGTTCTTGGGTAGAGTACCGTACCCAAGACCTGGCACGGTAAGAGTGGTCTCAAACAAATTAAATTTGACTATTTATTTTGACTGCTTGAGTTTTAAAACATGTCTCGACTCTCATTATCTGGATGGTGACAGTGTCCAAGTAAAACGTTTGACGGGTTTGAATCGACAAAGGACTTTCCTGATGATGTCATCACGTTTGCCAGAAGCCACCCGGCCATGTACAACCCAGTCTTCCCCATCAACAACCGTCCAATCATAATCAGAACTGATGTTGACTACCAGTTCACTCAGATGGTGGTGGATAGAGTGGAGGCAGAGGATGGCCAGTACGATGTCATGTTTATTGGCACCGGTGAGGATAAATAAAAATCCCATTCCCATCCTTAGAAGACTTGATTTGTATTGATAACTTATAAACCTTTAGAGACAAACCTGCCGTGAGCTCCGAGGTTGTTTATCGTTGTGTATATGCTTCTGTTGAATCCATCGGTCCATGTTTTTTCTACTTAATTTTAAAAGAAATATCAGACCAATTTTAGACCAAATAGTTTTCCTAAAAATGTAGGTCCACATATGTGGATAGTGAGACTATTCTGAATCTATGTACTGATGATCATTGTCCCATGTGTGTCAAACATGTTGAGTGATCCAAACATCATCTGCAGCCTGAAACTGAACTTCTGATCAGATTTTAGGAGTGAACGCACTTAACTGCATAGAGAGCTATAGGATGCTCCCTTGCTCCCTATTTAGTGCATGACTTAACCTCCAGTGTGCTGTCTATCTGCACTGGTCTCAGAACAGTTTGAAATGCACCTTATTTTCATCCTAACTCCATATAAAGCCTCTGAAAGACACATTTTACAGTTTTTGGATGCATAATCTTTTGTAATCTTTTGACTCAAACAGATTTTAGCGTTTCAACCAAACACAAACTCATTTGCGATCACCGCCATGTTGTTTGGTCACATGACTCCATACGTAGAAAGTTGAACACTTTACTGACAGCACAGAGTCTCCTGAACTGAGATCAGTTGGTTTAAATGAAATGAAATTATGCTTTGTGTATAGCGAAGCCAAAATACAACGTCCACACATGTGGACATGGGGGTCGCACAAGGTTCAAATCTTGGTTTGTACTGTTGTGGTTCACCTCTCAACTGGTTGGTTTGGTTAATCAAGTATCATCTTTCCACTGCAGACATGGGCACGGTTCTTAAGGTGGTGTCGATCCCCAGAGGAACATGGCATGACCTTGAGGAAGTCCTGCTGGAAGAGATGACAGTGTTCAGAGTAGGTCTATAGTGTAAATTATACTGATTACTCTTTCATTTATGGAATGCAGTATTGTTGTCCTTCTGTTCTTGCATATGGAATAATTGATATTGACTCAATGCAAACATCAAATATACTTCCCATGCACATAACATGCACAACATTTTTTATTAAAACCCTGTTTTGACAGGAACCAACTGCTATTACTGCCATGGAACTCTCCACAAAGCAGGTAAGCATTAAGAAAACCTCATCCAGACAATAATATTCCAGGTGCAATACAAGTTAAGTTTAATCGACAGCATTTGTGGCATAATGTTGTTTACCGCAATAACTGTATGTTGCAATAGGTGTGAAAGGGACCAGTCCTTAAACAATAAAAAATACACACTGTTTCAAAAGTATAGCCACAAGACCTAAACAATATACATGTTAACGTGATTTTAGTGTGAAAATATTATGGATTTACCAGTGTTACGTTTATCAGATTACAAGGTTTACCGGCGTTGCGTCGTCATGACAACATAGTTGTATTATTGGATATAAATGATTGAGTACTTTACTGATTACTTCATGAAAAGTAATCACATTACTAATTACAGTACATTACTTTTATTTTTCTATTCACATAAAATCTGTCGTTTTTTTTTCTCTACAAATTCAAAATGTTATTTATACTGGACCCTCTGCAGGCGAGAGAGAGAGAGAGAGAGAGGCCTGAATCACACCCAGATACAAAGCGTTACAATAGTCCAAACGAGAATACACAAAGGCATGCACAACCTTCTCCAAATCATCAAAAGAGAGGATGGATTTCAACTTTGCTATAGATCTAAGATGGAAAAAGCTATTTTTAACAACAGCATTTCTATGCCGATCAAACTTGAGCTCAGTGTCAAAAATAACACCCAGATTTTTCACAGAGGAAAGTTTTTTCCCTGGAAGCAATGACAAGTTGCCATCTAAATTTTCCCCACATCCCAATTGACCAAAAAGAATAAACTCTGTGTAAAGCAGATCAATGGAAAGGAGGAGGTGAGAACCGGCTTGGCAATATAAATAATGCTCCCCGGTATTGGCCGGGGAGCCTAGGGGGGCGTGCCTTGCTTGACCTGGGAGGAGACAGGAGGTTAAAAACAACAACAAAACAAAATAGGTGAGGGATAAAGGCCAACACGGAGCAACAGAGAGAGAGAGAGAGAGAGGAAAAAAAAACTCACTCACTGGTTCTCTGATGCGCCGTCACGTGGTCCCTGATCAATCCTCCACCCTCTCAGGCAGACGGCAGCTGCTCCTCCCCGGGCGGACCGGAGTCAGACTGACCCCCAGCGGACAGAATGCCCCTTCGTGTTCTCTGCGACCCGTGGGGACTCTCCTCCACCCCTGTCAGTGGCCCTACCGCTCCATGCTGTCGGGGAGTCACTTCCCTCTTCCCCTCGCAGACGGCGGTCCTCCCGACTGCTCCAGGTTTCTGGGGGATGGCAGGGCACTCCTCCACCCCTGGCATGCTACTATGGCATGGTACTCCCTTGGATGGACGGCAGTGTTGAGGACTCCGCGATGGGCATCCCTCCTCCATCCCGGGTTTCGGCACCAATGTAAGGGGGTATAAGGGAAAGGAGGAGGCGAGAACTGGCATGGAAATATAAATAATAGTTTAATGAACAAATAAACGAAAAACACACAAACATAAACACACAGAGCAGCTGCCTGTAATTCTCTCTCGAACCATTGTCACCGGCCGACCTTATCCCTCTCGCGCCCCCATCAGGCTGATTGGGGACCGGGCGTGCGCTATCCCAGCCCGGCCCCGCCCTCCTCCGCTCTACACTATATTTCTAATCTTTTCATATTATGCATCATATGTTATACTATACCATTTTTACTTAACCATAAATTATAACTACTTTTACTTTTCAGTGTAACTTGTTTTTAAAAAAATAGAAGTTTGAGAGTTAGTTTGAAATATACTCGTAGCAAAATACATGCATAAATATACGCCCCATGTCTTTATGTTTATGCAACAGCACTCTTTACTCATCTCACTTGCACAAAAAATGCTGTCCTTTTCTGCATATTGCGGCACCGTTTTGTGGCCCGTTCTGCATAACGCGGCGGCCCATTCGGCCCTGTTTCGTGGTCGGCCCCCCGGGGAAAGTCCCGGTTCTCCCAATGGCCAATCCGCCCCCTGGTGGCAGTACAGAAAATGATTTCATTAGCCAAGCTTGAGGAACAAAATTTGAGGTTTAATAAGTGAACTGCATTGAACAGAATGAATCCAATAGGCCTAATACTCTACAGAACACAGTGAGACTAATAGGCAGCCTGCAGGGAACAGAACTGGCCTAACATATGAGTTTTGGGGTAATAAAGAGAATGGAAAGGTTACGTTAGTGCTGGGAAAATTGTCATGCCGGACTGTATTTTGTTCACAGAAGTGATATAGAACAGTTGGATTTATAATGCACACACACACACACTGCTTGGCATCTAGCTACATTATGCAGAGCAGGGGCTGCTGTCATAGTCACTCAGAAGAGATGGCAGCATGAGGTACTGCCATTAGAAGCCACACACACATGTACACTGCCACACACAGCAGCTGGTTTTGCAGACACTTAGCACACTGTAAAAACTTTGGCAGTCAGGAATTGTTCTTTGGGCCACATTATTGTATGATGAAAGAAGGTCTCAGTCTCTCTACTTTCCCTCCACAGCAACAGCTCTATCTGGGATCCGGCCTCGGAGTTTCTCAGATGCCTCTGCACC
The DNA here is from genome assembly GCF_025860055.1 of Xyrauchen texanus. Taxonomy (NCBI): domain Eukaryota; kingdom Metazoa; phylum Chordata; class Actinopteri; order Cypriniformes; family Catostomidae; genus Xyrauchen; species Xyrauchen texanus. Next base: position 2,196,378 of record NC_068296.1, on the reverse strand, counting down.
GTTGTGACGTCTACGGGAAGGCTTGCGCCGAGTGCTGTCTGGCTCGTGATCCGTACTGCGCTTGGGACGGCTCGCAATGTTCCCGATACTTCCCGACTGCTAAGAGGTATACCTAAGCAGGACTATTATGGTTTTAGATTGTTTTATTTCTATTTTATATTAAATTTGTCATTCTAGTTTAGTTTGTTTGGTTTCACACTTTGTCTGTTAGTTTTAGGTTATTTGTATCAGTGTTTTCAGTAACACTTTCCATATTTGCATTATACTGCATTCATAATGTCTCATAAAACACCTTATAATAAGTTATAACTTCTCATAATAATTATAACTACAGTTTATTATAATACTTCCTCTATTCATAGTTATACTTTAGAGTATAATGTGTTTTAACACAAACAACATCCAGTTTTAATGTTGCAGAAGTTAATAAAGTTAATGTCATAAGTGCTGTGTACTGTAAACAGTTAGAAGTCTTTATGACGTGATCATAAACTTCATCACGTGAAGTGTTCTTTGATTGATTGAAGTAAAGTTATAAGTCAAGTAAATTTTATTTGAATAGCACCTTTCACAACACACATCGTTTCAAAGCAGCTTTACAGAAGATCAGCATTAACAGATGATAAAACTAATGTCTATAATGTTGATGAATCATCATTATCACTGTGGCAAGGAACACAAAACTCCATAAGATATAAAAGCAATATCTTCTTTTAACCAGTCATAATATGTTATAACATACAATACATTACAAGTCAAACATATCATGGCAGTTACTTGTAAAAAAGATGCACAAAAATTACGTTTATTAAATAGAGTTCAGTATAGAATCAGTTGACATGTATTGGCTACATGTGATCAACAGAAATATTTACAATTTCTGATGTATTTTGACTGTAGATTTACACGTGTTTTTCATAATATTTCAGAATCTACATTAAATGTGTGTTATTGTGTGCATGTGTAATGTTTATACCATCCAGCATGACTTGTAATGTCTTATAACCACTTATAAATATCTTATGGATTTTTATAATAAGACATTGCTTTTGTCACGAGGTAGGCAAGTAATGCAGCTTTTAATGAAACAAAAGATAAAAGAGAACTCAGAATTAAACAAAACACAGGGAACTAGGCACAGAACATGACAAGACACGTGAAGACTGACAAAGAATCCAGGGGAAACAAGGGCTTAAATACACAAGGGAAAACAAGGAAAAACCTGGGGAAAAAAATCAGGGAATGAGGAACACCTGAGAAAATAATCAGGGTGAACAAATCATGAAATAAAACGATAAAACTAACACAGGAAATGGAAATAAACAAGAATTGAAGAAATGTTTAGACAAAAACAGGGAATACATTACAGAACCCCCTTTAAGGAGCGGATTCCAGATGGAAAAGGGGAAATAGGCAGTTCAGGGGGCACAAGTGGCAAGCGGAGCAGAGGAACAAGGCAAAGTCAGGGAGGCTTGAGACTAAGGCAGAGCTGGAGGGATGGAGAGCGAGGGCGACGGTGCAGGCTCGGAGGATCAAGATGGAGCCAGAGGTACAGAGGGCCGGGGTTGAGCTGGAGACCCACAGGCCAAAGCAGATCAGGTGGGCGGCCAGGAGACCAAGGAGACCAGAGCAGATCAGGTGTATGGCTAGGAGGCCAAGGAGACCAGAGCAGATCAGGTGGGCAGCTAGGAGACCGAGGAGACCAGAGCAGATCAGGCAGGCAGCCAGGATACCAAGGAGACCAGAGCAGATCAGGCGGGCCAGGGAGACCAGAGCAGATTGGGCAGATGGCCAGGAGACCAAGGAGACCACCTTAGAGTAGTGACTGTGTCAGGAGTTCTGGTAGGTGGCCATAAGGCTGAGACAGGGTCAAGAGGTCTAGGATGCAGCCACAGGGCAGGGACTGGGCCAGAAGGCCAGGGAGACAGCCACAGGACAGGGACTGGGCCAGGAGGTCTGAGAGGCACTGGAGGAGGGGTAGGCAGAGCTGCTGTAAGAAAAGTGGTCTGAACATGGGCAGAGACTTGGAAACGACCTCTGTGGTCATGTACACGGGAAGAGACTTGGGAACAGAAGCCTTTCTTCTCCTCCTCCTCCTCCTCCTCTGAATGGCCGGAGTTGGCAACGCTGGTTCTTGGATTGACGAGGCTGATAACACTGGCTCTGGGATTGACGAGGCTGGCAACGCTGGCTCTGGGATGGATGAGGCTGGCAACGCTGGCTCTGGGAAGGACAAGGCTTCCAACTCGTTGGCCGTGGCAGGCGTGGGCGTTGGCTCGTTGGCTGTGGCAGGCATGGCCGTTGGCCGTGGCAGGCATGGGCATTGGCTCATTGGCTGTGCCAGGTGTGGCCATTGGCTCGTTGGCCATGGCAGGCGTGGGCGCTGGCTCGTTGACCATGGCAGGGGTGGGCGCTGAGAATTTGTGATCTGTGGTAGATCATTCAACTTGGAGGCTGTGGAAGGCTTGGAGCAAGGAGCCATGTGGAAGGCTTGGAGCAAGGAGCCATGGAAGGCTTGGACGAGGGAGCAGAAGATGCTGGTTTTGGCCTGGGGTTCCCACCATAATCCACTGTGTAAAGGGATCCGCAAAGTTCCAGAGCCTTCTCCACATATTTGCAGAGTGTTCAGTGAAGATCATCAGTTCCTTCAGTGTACTATTCAGACTCATTCGGAAGAAAACCACCAGAGAGCAGTGTGGATAGTGCACTAAATTTTATATCTCTAAAAACTCACGGACGTGATCCTCAACCTAACCCTTGCTTCAGAAGATAAATTCTGACAGCCGCTAGATCCATTTTTGGTTTGTTTTTCTGTGACGAGGCAGGCGAGGAATGAGGTTCTAAATGAATGAAACAAAAGATAAACAAAGAACTCAGAATAAAATGAAACAAAACACAGGGAACTAGGCACAGAACATGACAACACATGTGAAGACTGACAAAGAATCCAGGGGAATCAAGGGCTTAAATAAACAAGGGAAAACAAGGAACACCTGGGGAAACAATCAGGGTGAACCAATCATGAAATAAAACTACAAAGGGCTACAAAACTAAGACAGGAAACAGGAACGAGGAACTATATAAGAATTTCAACATAAAAGTCTAGACATAAATAGGGAATACATGGCATATAACATATTATGTGGTTGAGCCCAAAGCTGAAAATGTGTTTGAGCTGGGGTTGATTTCCTACAGTGGTATCCAGGTGTGTGTGGGAGTGAATATGTGCATTCATCTGCCTTCTCTGATTCTCTTTTTTGTGTGTTTTACGCTTACAGGAGAACGAGGCGTCAGGACATCCGGAACGGAGACCCTCTGACTCAGTGTTCGGATGTACAGCATCACGGTAAGACATGCAGATTTTAATGGAATAGTTCACCCAAAAATTGACATTTTCTAATAATTTACTCACCCTCATGCCATCCCAGATGTGTATGACTTTCTTTGTTCTGCAGAACACAAATGAAGGTTTTAAGAAGAATATTTTAGCAAACAATGCAAGTGAATGGTGACCAGGCCTTTTGAAGGTCCAAAAATCATATTAAGGCAGCATAAAATAATCCATAAGACTCCAGTGGTTAAATCTATATCTTCAGAAGCGCTATGATAAGTGTGGGTGAGAAATAGATTAATATTTAAGTCTTTTTTCCTATAAATCTCTACTTTCACTTTCTTTTTCTTTTGTTTTTGGTGATTCACGTTCTTTGTGCATATCGCCACCTACTGGGCCAGGAGGAGAATTTATAGTAAAAAAGGACTTAAATATTGATCTCACCCACACCTATCATATCACTTCTGAAGATATAGATTTAAACACTGGAGTCTTATTGGTTATTTTTATGCTGCCTTTATATGCTTTTTGGAGCTTCACATTATTGGTCACCATTCACTTGCATTGTATG